>NC_054556.1:875827-1102555 GCF_017654505.1 Polyodon spathula | reverse complement strand
TTGCAGTTGAGTGTGTGTTCAGCAGCTCTGTGGCTGGCCCTCTCTGTATATGAATTGAAGCCGTGCTGTGCAGGTGAGGGTGTGTTCAGCAGCTCTGTGGCTGGCACTCTCTGTATATGAATTGAAGCCGTGATGTGCAGTTGAGTGTGTGTTCAGCAGCTCTCTGGCTGGCTCTCTCTGTATATGAATTGAAGCCGTGATGTGCAGTTGAGTGTGTGTTCAGCAGCTTTGTGGCTGGCTCTCTCTGTATATGAAATGAAGCCGTGCTGTGCAGTTGAGTGTGGGTTCAGCAGCTCTCTGGCTGGCTCTCTCTGTATATGAATTTAAGCCGTGCTGTGCAGTTGAGTGTGTGCTCAGCAGCTCTGTGGCTGGCTCTCTCTGTATATGAATTGAAGCCGTGTTGTGCAGTTGAGTGTGTGTTCAGCAGATCTGTGGCTGGCTCTCTCTGTATATGAAATGAAGCCGTGCTGTGCAGTTGAGTGTATGTTCAGCAGCTCTGTCAAGCGCTGTGGCCTGGGCTTTCCTCTCGTACTGTAAAATGACATTGGAAGCCGTGCTGTGCATTTTTGAGTGTGGTTTTCAAGCAGTCTGTGGACTGGCTCTCGCTGGTATTTAAAAATTGAAAGCCCGTGCTGTCAATTTGAAGTGTTGGGGGTTTCAAGCTCTGGTGGCTGGGCTCTCTCTGTATATGCAATTGAAGCCGTGGCCTGTCAGAGAAAACATTGAGTGTGGTTTTCATCAGCTCTGTTGCTGGCTTACCCTCCTCTGTATATGTTGACGCCCGTGGCTGTGCAGTTGAGGGTTGTGGGTTGTTCAGCAGCTCTCATCTGGGCTGGCTCTCCTCGCTCTGTAAATAAAAAACCTGAATTGAAGCCGTGCGTCAGTTTTGAAGTGGGTGTGTCAGCCAGCTCCTCTGGCTGGCCTCTTTCTCTGTATATGAAAAGTGAAAGAAAGCCCTGGCTGTGTCAGTTTGGTTGTTGTGGGTTGTTTCACAGCCTCTGTGGGCTGGGCCCTCTCCTTGTATATGAATTGAAGCCGTGCTTTGGTGCCGGTTTGAGTGTTGGGGTGTTTTTTTCAGCAGCCTCCCCTGGGCCTTGGCTTCCGCTCTTGTAGAATAATGAAATTGACGCCGTTGCGTGCGTTTTGAGGTGTGGTGTTCACAGCTCGTGGCCCTGCGTCTCCTCTGTATATGAATTGAAGCCGGTGCTGTTGGCAGTTTTGAGTGTGGTGTTTTGTTTCAGCAGCTTTCTGTGTGGCTGGCTCCTCTCGTAATAATGGGAATTGAAGCCCCGTGGCCCTGTATTGCCAGTGTGTGTGTTCCCAGCAGCTCTGTGGGCTTGGGCTCTCTCTGTATATGATTGAAGCCCCGTGCTGTGGCAGTTGAAGTTGTGTGGTTCGCAGGCTCCTGGGGGCTGGCCCCTCCTCTCTGTATCGGAACATTGAAGCCGTGCTGGTTGCAGTTTGAGTGTGTGGGTTTTCAGCAGCTCTCCTGGCTTTGGCTCTCTCTGGTATAGAAAATTGAAGCCCGTGGCTGTTGCCCAGTTTTGAAGTGTGGGGTGTGGGTTTTTTCAAACGCGTTCTCTGGCTGGCCTCTCCTCTGTATATTATTGAAGCCTTGCTTGTGCAGTTGAGTTGTGGGGGGGTTCAGCATCTCTGTGGGCCTGGCTTCGCTCCCGTCAATGATTGAAGCCGTGCCCTGTGCATTTGAAGTTGTGTGTTTTTCAGCAGCTCCTCCTGGGCTTGCTCTCCGCTGTATACTGAATTTGAAGCCGTGCTGTGGCAGTTTGAGTTGTTGGGTGGTGTCAGCGCTCCTGTGGCCCCTGGCTCCTTTTCTCCTGTAATAGTTCTGGAAATTGAAGGCCGGCTGTTTGCCCAGGTTGAGTGGTTGTGTTTTCAGCCGCTCTGTGGCTGGACCTCTCTGTAAAGAATTGAATGTCCCTTGCTGTTGCATTTTGAGTGTTGTGTTCACCCCGCTCTGTGGCTGGCCTTCCTCCTCTGTTATAATAATTTGAAGCCCCGTGCCCTTTGTGCAAGGTTGAAGTGTGTTTGTTTCAGCAATCTCTGTGGGCCTTGCTCTCCTCTGTTATCTGTAAACATTGGGAGCCGTTGGCCGTGCATGAGTGGTGTGTTCAGCAGCTTCTGTGGTGCCTTGGCTCCCTCTGCTGTAATATGCAATTGAAGCCGTGCTGTTGCATGTTGAGTGTTGGGGGGGTGGTTCCACCAGCACTCTGTGGGGGGCTTGGCTACTCTCTGTATATGAAAAATTGCAGCCGTGCCTGGTGCAGTTTTTTGAGTGTGTGTTTCAGCAGCTCCTGTGGCTGGCTCTCTCTGTTAAATATTATTGAAAAAGCCGTTGAATTGAAGCCGTGCTGTGCAGTTGATTGTGTGTTCAGCAGCTCTGTGGCTGGTTCTCTCTGTATATGAATTGAAGCCGTGTTGTGCAGTTGAGTGTGTGTTCAGCAGTTCTGTGGCTGGCTCTCTCTGTATATGATTTGAAGTGTAATATGATTTGAAGCCGTGGGCCTGTTCAGTTTTTGAGTGGGGAGTGGTTTCATCAAGCTCGGGGTGGCTGGCTCTTCCTCCTGTATATAATTGGAACCGTGCGTGTTTTCAATGTTTGGAGTGGTGTGTTCAGCAGCTCTGTGGCTGGCTCTCTCTGTATATGAATTGAAGCCGTGCTGTGCAGTTGAGTGTGTGTTCAGCAGCTCTGTGGCTGGCTCTCTCTGTATATGAATTGAAGCCGTGCTGTGCATTTGAGTGTGTGGTCAGAAGCTCTGTGACTGGCTCTCTCTGTATATGAAATTAAGCCGTGCTGTGCAGTTGAGTGTGTGTTCAGCAGCTTTGTGGCTGGCTCTCTCTGTATATGTGGCTGGCTCTCCTCTGTATATTAATTGAAAGCGGTGCCTGGGTGCATTTTGATGTGGGTTGTTCCAGCAAGCTTGTGGCTGGCCTCTCTCCTTAATGTAATTGAAGGTGCCCGTGCTTGTGCAGTTTTTGAGTGTGTGGTTTCAGCAGCTTCTTTTGCTTGTCCTCTCTTTCTGTCGATATGAAATTGAAGCCTGTGCATTAGAGCACGATAACTGTGTTTTTTTTTTCAGCAGCTCCTTTGTTGCTGGCAACTACATCTGTATCAACGTGGGACAACCAGTTGCCTGTTTCGCAGACACCGCGTGAGTGGAAAGAACCATATACTGTCACTTCGTTTTCCTCTTCGACACTGTATATTAATTGAAGCCGTCTTTGGTTGCAGTTGAGTGTGTGTGGGTTTTGTGTGTGTTCAGCAGTTCTGTGGCTGGCTCTCTCTGTATATGAATTGAAGACGTGCTGTGCAGTTGAGTGTGTGTTCAGCAGCTCTGTGGCTGGCTCTCTCTGTATATGAATTGAAGCCGTGCTGTGCCGTTGAGTGTGTGTTCAGCAGCTCTCTGGCTGGCTCTCTCTGTATATGGATTGTAGCCGTGCTGTGCAGTTGAGTGTGTGGTCAGCAGCTCTGTGGCTGGCTCTCTCTGTATATGATTTGAAGCCGTGCTGTGCAGTTGAGTGTGTGTTCAGCAGCTTTTTATTTTTATTTCCCTGAGAGAGGGCGGGCGCTCTCTGTATATGAATAACTCGGCACTGACACGTCAACTCGTGTGTGTTCAGCAGCTCTGTGGCTGGCTCTCTCTGTATATGAATTTAAGCCGTGCTGTGCAGTTGAGTGTGTTTTCAGCAGCTCTGTGGCTGGCTCTCTCTGTATATGAATTGAAGCCGTGCTGTGCAGTTGAGTGTGTGTTCAGCAGCTCTGTGGCTGGCTCTCTCTGTATATGAATTGAAGCCGTGCTGTGCAGTTGAGTGTGTGTTCAGCAGCTCTGTGGCTGGCTCTCTCTGTATATGAACTTGAAGCCGTGCTGTGCAGTTGAGTGTGTGTGTTCAGCAGCTCTGTGGCTGGCTCTCTCTGTATATGAATTGAAGCCGTGCTGTGCAGTTGAGTGTGTGTTCAGCAGCTCTGTGGCTGGCTCTCTCTGTATATGAATTGAAGCCGTGCTGTGCAGTTGAGTGTGTGTTCAGCAGCTCTGTGGCTGGCTCTCTCTGTATATGAATTGAAGCCGTGCTGTGCAGTTGAGTGTGTGTTCAGCAGCTCTGTGGCTGGCTCTCTCTGTATATGAATTGAAGCCGTGCTGTGCAGTTGAGTGTGTGTTCAGCAGCTCTGTGGCTGGCTCTCTCTGTATATGAATTGAAGGCGTGCTGTGCAGTTGAGTGTGTGTTCAGCAGCTCTGTGCCTGGCTCTCTCTGTATATGAATTGAAGCCGTGCTGTGCAGTTGAGTGTGTGTTCAGCAGCTCTGTGGCTGGCTCTCTCTGAATATGAATTGAAGCCGTGCTGGAGTGTGTGTTGAGTGTGTGTTCATTGCAGCCGTCTGCAGTTGAGTGTGGGTTGGCTGGCTGGCTCTCTCTGTATATATTGAAGCCGTGCGGTGCAGGTGAGTGTGTGTCAAGTCGTCGATAACCCACCGAGCGAAGACACTATCTTACCTTTGGCTGCTGTGCAGTTGAGTGTGTGTTCAGCAGCTCTGTGGCTGGCTCTCTCTGTTTATGAATTGAAGCCGTGCTGTGCAGTTGAGTGTTTGTTCAGCAGCTCTGTGGCTGGCTCTCTCTCTGTGCATGTGAGTGTGTGTTCAGCAGCTCTGTGACTGCCTCTCTCAGTTATACTTTACTGCGGCACGACACGTCACTCACACACAAGTCGTTCGACTGTGGTGGCTCTCTCTGTATATGAATTGAAGCCGTGCTGTGCATTTGAGTGTGTGTTCAGCAGCTCTGTGGCTGGCTCTCTCTGTATATGAATTGAAGCCGTGTTGTGCAGTTGAGTGTGTGTTCAGCAGTTCTGTGGCTGGCTCTCTCTGTATATGATTTGAAGCCGTGCTGTTCAGTTGAGTGTGCGTTCAGCAGCTCTCTATGTTTGTCTCAATGTTTGTATTTTGTTTGGAATAATGAGGTATTGCATGCCACAGGGAAATGCATGTGTTATTGGTGTATTTTTCTGACATGCAATACCTCATTATTACACTGGAGGGCGCGTTTTTAAAACTTTTTTTAAAACGTAAATGTTTATCATGAAAATATCACTTTGTTTTTTGAAAAAAAAGAAACATAAAAAAACAAACAAAATACACACATTGAGACAAACACACGTTTTTTTTAAACGTAAATGTTTATCATGAAAAGATCACTTTTTAAAAAAAATATAAAACAACAAACAAAATACAACATTGAAACACAGCAGCATATAAACAGAGCACTAATAAAACCACACCTTCAACATTTAATAATACAAAATAATTAGTGCTTAAAAAAATTAAAAAATCAATCTTATTTTGACCAGGGTAGAAAATGCAATAGCTGTAGAGCACAGGCCCTGCTGCCCAGGTAGTGGCGTTATTACAGCAGTAGACTCATGTCCTCAGAGCTGTGGGTTCAAGCCCCCTTGGTTGGTAATGTTAAATACAGTTCCTGATTGCAGGCAGGTGCTCCAGCGTGTTTGCTTCTCTCCTGTGTGTTACACTTGGTGCACCAAGTTCAATTACTCTGTTCTGTATTCATTCATTTAAAGAATGAATCTTATAGACAATGTTAAAAACTATCACACCTCAGGCAGATAGATAACAGAGGTCTAGCTGACTAGCTCTGCATCCACGTGACCATTTGTGCACAGAGCCCAAAGCTGGGCAGGGAATTCAATGTGAAATTAAATGTACGTAGCGATTCTGCATCCACTGTGACATTTTGTGCACAAGCCCAGAAAAGCATCTGCCTTTGAGGCAATGTTAAAGGTAAACTCGGCAGGGGGTGATACAACACAATGGCACAGTAGGACTGGTGTTCTCTGACTAAGAGATTTAAAAAGAGAATTGACAAATAAACCCCAGAGTTGTGGTTGAAGTCTTATGTTGTGTGCTTGTTTTGTTTCCCCACAGCGTCTATTTGTTTGAAAAAAATCAAAAAAATCTGACCCAGATACAACCCCAGACGGTTGTGGTTTAATTCTTATTTGGTGCACAACACCCACCATCTCGGTTAAGACAACGGACATTTGTTTGACACACCAAAAATAACAATGACAGTGAGCAATTTTTTTTCCATTTCTCGCTGGCTCGTGTAGTCTCAAACTCCAACACCGATGGTAGAGCCTCAGAATTGTACTTGCTGGATCGTCACAAAATTACACACTGGACTCAGGTGGTAGAGCGCCGGGCTCAGATTTTTTTTTTTTTTTTTTTTTTTCAAAAATTTGTTACAAGATTTTATATTTATCAATTAAGGGTTTGGCTTATCGAAATCCAGTTGAAGTCACACAGCAATAGAGCTTCTGTATTGGCTCTGGGTTGGTAAGCAGAGGGCCTGTTATTTCCAGGTTAGGTCCCGTTTCAAAAAAAAACCCGGCAGGGGTTGGAGGTTTGTTTTCATTTTCCACGCGCTTTAAAATAAATAAAAAACCCATTTTTGACTTGGGTTTAACATATGGGCACGAGGTGGTCAGTGGGCGAAGCATACACTAATTTAAGATTCTGATCCGAAGGTCTTTTCTCTGTGCCCCATTGCTAGCGGTCACACACAATTTGACAGGTGGGCAGGTGGCTCATCTTTCCCTGGTATGCTGTGCTGCTCCCCCTCTAAACACTGTGGGGTACCTGTTTTCTGAATCCAGGTGAGGTTTTTCTTTCGTTATTTTTCATACCATCAAATGGTGGTCTGGGTTCAAATCCAATGTTCTTTGCTTTGTTTTCAAAGGATTTGTTAATTGACCTTATATTTAGTGTGAACCAGTGCTTTCCTGTGGGAGCTGGTGGTGCAGGGAGCTAATCCCACACCCTCCTCTCCCTGAAGATGGTGGTTCAAATCTGGGTCCTGGAGGTGAGTTCCTGAGATAAGTAATAATGCTGGTTGGTTGTATATTTAGGAAGGTATGACCAGCCCCTGCTTAAGCTTGTGGTGCTTTAACTTTTCTGTGCTGGTCGGCTTTCCTGTTTAATTCCCTCTTTTCCACCCATAGGAACTGGGGGGGGCACGCCTAACTCCCATCCTGGGGGGTGATTAAGGGGGGTTGTGGGCCTGCCTGGGCTGGGTTTGTTGGAACGAGGGGTCCTGGGGGGTTTGAGGCATGTGTTGTGGGTTTCCTGGTGCTGGGCTCCTTGCTGGGGGGGTGGGGGGGGGGGGGGGTGGTGGGGGGGTGGGGCTGCTTGGTCTCCTGTCTGGGGCTAGGCTGGGGCTGCTAGGGGGGGCTTTCCTGGGGAGGGGCTTCCTTGTTCACAATACGAGGGGTTGGGGAGGGGAGCTGGTCACTTGCGCTCCCCAGCCTGGGTGGGGGTGGGGGCCTAGTCGTGGAGTTGCCCCCTCTTCATCCTGGGTCCAGCTCCTCTCTGCTTGCGGAGCTAGATCCCACACCCTCCTCTCTCCTGAAGATGGTAAGTTCACAAAATCTGGGTCCTGGAGGTGAGTGTCGAATGAGTAAAATAATTCTGTTGGTTGTAATTCTGTTGTTTGATTGTAGTATGATCTGTTGTAACTAAACATGATGGTGGTTTGTTTTCCACAGAAGAGGAGCTGGAAGTAGATTGTAGAGAGGGCTGTCGTGTTGGGGCCTACGCGTCCATGAGTATTGTGAGTGGGGGGGGCTTGGGCCCCCAGCTCTGGGGGGAGTGGAAGACAAGGGTGTTGGTACACATGATGAGTTTTCCTTTTTTTTTTGTAACTTTCAAAAAAGTTTCTCTCCCACCTACTAACAGGTAGTAGCCCACCTTGGTCTCAGGCACAAACACCCTCATCTTCCACTCCCCCCACAGCTGGGGGCCCAAGCCCCCTCTTCATCCTCTTCCAGCTCCTCTTCTGCTGGGCAGACCTCCTCCACCTCCATCTGTGGAAACACAACCAACATCATCACTTACAGCCAGCATCATTGCTGACAACCAACACCCAGACTTACAACCAACAGCATTACTTACCTCAGGAACTCACCTCCAGGACCCAGATTTGAACCACCATCTTCAGGGAGAGGAGGGTGTGGGATTAGCTCCCTGCACCACCAGCTCCCACAGGAAAGTGCTGCTTCACACTATATATGAGGTCAATTAACAAATTCTTTGAAACTTAAGCAAAGACGACTGGATTTGAACCCAGTCCACGGAATTGCCTGCTTTTCATTGCCTTATATAGGAAATTAAGCAAGTTTTTGAAAATAAAGGGAAAACCTCACCTGGATTTGAACCCAGGTCCCCCACAGTAAACAGCACAGCATGCCAGGGAATGAGCCCACTGCACCACCTGCCTGCTTGTGACAGTCTAGCATTGCACAGAAGACCTTATATCACCTCTTTATATTATTAGTATGCTTAGACCACAGCAACCATGTCCTGTTATGTACACCCAAGTCTATCAAAATGGGTAAAGTGCTTGAAAATGAAAACAAAACTCACACCCCTGCCCTGGGTTTGAACCACTAACCTGAGAATCACAGGCCCCTGCTCTACCAACAGAGCCATCCAGAGCTATTCGCTTGTGACTTCAACTGGATTCAAAGCCAAACCTTATTGATAAATTAAACAATATTTTTGAAAAAGAGGGATTAACACTGTAATTCAGTTGGACTTGGAATCAGCAACCCTCAAAATCTTAGCCCGCGCTCTCCCACCTGAGTCGCAGTGCTCACTAGATTGTGTACTCGGCCAGAGAAATTGGCTCTAACTGCGTGGCTGTGGGTGTGTGTGTGTGTGTGTGTGTGTGTAACCTTGGAAGAGTCACCTATGTACTGATCAGATTCAAACACATATAGACTCTGTTGGGAACCACCCCACGGCACACAACATAAGACTTCAACCACAACTCTGGGGTTTATTTGTCAATTCTCTTTTTAAATCTCTTAGTCAGAGAACACCAGTCCTACTGTGCCATTGTGTTGTATCACCCCCTGCCGAGTTTACCTTTAACATTGCCTCAAAGATTCTGTGACAATACATGTAAATAACAAGGCATTTAATTTCACATTGAATTCCCTGCCCAGCTTTGGGCTCTGTGCACAAATGGTCACGTGGATGCAGAGCTAGTCAGCTAGACCTCTGTGTTATCTATCTGCCTGAGGTGTGATAGTTTTTAACATTGTCTATAAGATTCATTCTTTAAATGAATGAATACAGAACAGAGTAATTGAACTTGGTGCACCAAGTGTAACACACAGGAGAGAAGCAAACACGCTGGAGCACCTGCCTGCAATCAGGAACTGTATTTAACATTACCAACCAAGGGGGCTGTGAACCCACAGCTCTGAGGACATGAGTGTTACTGCTGTAATAACGCCAGCTACCTGGGCAGCAGGCGGAAGCTGATCCACTAACTATACGATCCTGCCTGAAGGTGAATGCTTGATCACTACTTATCGAATCCTACCTGAGGTGAGCCCTGAATAAACATTGTACTTATCCCGATCTGCCCTTGTAGGGGTTATCTTGATCACTTAACTATCGATCTGCCCCTGAGGAATGTGTGTATTTTGTTTGTTGTTTGTTTATTTAAAAACTGAGGTTGAGCCCCTGAAATCATACTATCGATCCCTACCCTGGGAAATTGGAAAGAGAGCTGCCAGCCAGAGAGCTGCTGAACACACACTCAACTGCACAGCACGGCTTCAATTCATATACAGAGAGAGCCAGCCACAGAGCTGCTGAACACACACTCAACTGCACAGCACGGCTTCAATTCATATACAGAGAGAGCCAGCCACAGAGCTGCTGAACACACACTCAACTGCACAGCACGGCTTCAATTCATATACAGAGAGAGCCAGCCAGAGAGCTGCTGAACACACACTCAACTGCACAGCACGGCTTCAATTCATATACAGAGAGAGCCAGCCACAGAGCTGCTGAACACACACTCAACTGCACAGCACGGCTTCAATTCATATACAGAGAGAGCCAGCCACAGAGCTGCTGAACACACACTCAACTGCACAGCACGGCTTCAATTCATATACAGAGAGAGCCAGCCACAGAGCTGCTGAACACACACTCAACTGCACAGCACGGCTTCAATTCATATACAGAGAGAGCCAGCCACAGAGCTGCTGAACACACACTCAACTGCACAGCACGGCTTCAATTCATATACAGAGAGAGCCAGCCACAGAGCTGCTGAACACACACTCAACTGCACAGCACGGCTTCAATTCATATACAGAGAGAGCCAGCCACAGAGCTGCTGAACACACACTCAACTGCACAGCACGGCTTCAATTCATATACAGAGAGAGCCAGCCACAGAGCTGCTGAACACACACTCAACTGCACAGCACGGCTTCAATTCATATACAGAGAGAGCCAGCCACAGAGCTGCTGAACACACACTCAACTGCACAGCACGGCTTCAATTCATATACAGAGAGAGCCAGCCACAGAGCTGCTGAACACACACTCAACTGCACAGCACGGCTTCAATTCATATACAGAGAGAGCCAGCCACAGAGCTGCTGAACACACACTCAACTGCACAGCACGGCTTCAATTCATATACAGAGAGAGCCAGCCACAGAGCTGCTGAACACACACTCAACTGCACAGCACGGCTTCAATTCATATACAGAGAGAGCCAGCCACAGAGCTGCTGAACACACACTCAACTGCACAGCACGGCTTCAATTCATATACAGAGAGAGCCAGCCACAGAGCTGCTGAACACACACTCAACTGCACAGCACGGCTTCAATTCATATACAGAGAGAGCCAGCCACAGAGCTGCTGAACACACACTCAACTGCACAGCACGGCTTCAATTCATATACAGAGAGAGCCAGCCACAGAGCTGCTGAACACACACTCAACTGCACAGCACGGCTTCAATTCATATACAGAGAGAGCCAGCCACAGAGCTGCTGAACACACACTCAACTGCACAGCACGGCTTCAATTCATATACAGAGAGAGCCAGCCACAGAGCTGCTGAACACACACTCAACTGCACAGCACGGCTTCAATTCATATACAGAGAGAGCCAGCCACAGAGCTGCTGAACACACACTCAACTGCACAGCACGGCTTCAATTCATATACAGAGAGAGCCAGCCACAGAGCTGCTGAACACACACTCAACTGCACAGCACGGCTTCAATTCATATACAGAGAGAGCCAGCCACAGAGCTGCTGAACACACACTCAACTGCACAGCACGGCTTCAATTCATATACAGAGAGAGCCAGCCACAGAGCTGCTGAACACACACTCAACTGCACAGCACGGCTTCAATTCATATACAGAGAGAGCCAGCCACAGAGCTGCTGAACACACACTCAACTGCACAGCACGGCTTCAATTCATATACAGAGAGAGCCAGCCACAGAGCTGCTGAACACACACTCAACTGCACAGCACGGCTTCAATTCATATACAGAGAGAGCCAGCCACAGAGCTGCTGAACACACACTCAACTGCACAGCACGGCTTCAATTCATATACAGAGAGAGCCAGCCACAGAGCTGCTGAACACACACTCAACTGCACAGCACGGCTTCAATTCATATACAGAGAGAGCCAGCCACAGAGCTGCTGAACACACACTCAACTGCACAGCACGGCTTCAATTCATATACAGAGAGAGCCAGCCACAGAGCTGCTGAACACACACTCAACTGCACAGCACGGCTTCAATTCATATACAGAGAGAGCCAGCCACAGAGCTGCTGAACACACACTCAACTGCACAGCACGGCTTCAATTCATATACAGAGAGAGCCAGCCACAGAGCTGCTGAACACACACTCAACTGCACAGCACGGCTTCAATTCATATACAGAGAGAGCCAGCCACAGAGCTGCTGAACACACACTCAACTGCACAGCACGGCTTCAATTCATATACAGAGAGAGCCAGCCACAGAGCTGCTGAACACACACTCAACTGCACAGCACGGCTTCAATTCATATACAGAGAGAGCCAGCCACAGAGCTGCTGAACACACACTCAACTGCACAGCACGGCTTCAATTCATATACAGAGAGAGCCAGCCACAGAGCTGCTGAACACACACTCAACTGCACAGCACGGCTTCAATTCATATACAGAGAGAGCCAGCCACAGAGCTGCTGAACACACACTCAACTGCACAGCACGGCTTCAATTCATATACAGAGAGAGCCAGCCACAGAGCTGCTGAACACACACTCAACTGCACAGCACGGCTTCAATTCATATACAGAGAGAGCCAGCCACAGAGCTGCTGAACACACACTCAACTGCACAGCACGGCTTCAATTCATATACAGAGAGAGCCAGCCACAGAGCTGCTGAACACACACTCAACTGCACAGCACGGCTTCAATTCATATACAGAGAGAGCCAGCCACAGAGCTGCTGAACACACACTCAACTGCACAGCACGGCTTCAATTCATATACAGAGAGAGCCAGCCACAGAGCTGCTGAACACACACTCAACTGCACAGCACGGCTTCAATTCATATACAGAGAGAGCCAGCCACAGAGCTGCTGAACACACACTCAACTGCACAGCACGGCTTCAATTCATATACAGAGAGAGCCAGCCACAGAGCTGCTGAACACACACTCAACTGCACAGCACGGCTTCAATTCATATACAGAGAGAGCCAGCCACAGAGCTGCTGAACACACACTCAACTGCACAGCACGGCTTCAATTCATATACAGAGAGAGCCAGCCACAGAGCTGCTGAACACACACTCAACTGCACAGCACGGCTTCAATTCATATACAGAGAGAGCCAGCCACAGAGCTGCTGAACACACACTCAACTGCACAGCACGGCTTCAATTCATATACAGAGAGAGCCAGCCACAGAGCTGCTGAACACACACTCAACTGCACAGCACGGCTTCAATTCATATACAGAGAGAGCCAGCCACAGAGCTGCTGAACACACACTCAACTGCACAGCACGGCTTCAATTCATATACAGAGAGAGCCAGCCACAGAGCTGCTGAACACACACTCAACTGCACAGCACGGCTTCAATTCATATACAGAGAGAGCCAGCCACAGAGCTGCTGAACACACACTCAACTGCACAGCACGGCTTCAATTCATATACAGAGAGAGCCAGCCACAGAGCTGCTGAACACACACTCAACTGCACAGCACGGCTTCAATTCATATACAGAGAGAGCCAGCCACAGAGCTGCTGAACACACACTCAACTGCACAGCACGGCTTCAATTCATATACAGAGAGAGCCAGCCACAGAGCTGCTGAACACACACTCAACTGCACAGCACGGCTTCAATTCATATACAGAGAGAGCCAGCCACAGAGCTGCTGAACACACACTCAACTGCACAGCACGGCTTCAATTCATATACAGAGAGAGCCAGCCACAGAGCTGCTGAACACACACTCAACTGCACAGCACG
Organism: Polyodon spathula; assembly: GCF_017654505.1. Taxonomy (NCBI): domain Eukaryota; kingdom Metazoa; phylum Chordata; class Actinopteri; order Acipenseriformes; family Polyodontidae; genus Polyodon; species Polyodon spathula. Next base: position 1,089,156 of record NC_054556.1, on the reverse strand, counting down.
GCTTCAATTCATATACAGAGAGAGCCAGCCACAGAGCTGCTGAACACACACTCAACTGCACAGCACGGCTTCAATTCATATACAGAGAGAGCCAGCCACAGAGCTGCTGAACACACACTCAACTGCACAGCACGGCTTCAATTCATATACAGAGAGAGCCAGCCACAGAGCTGCTGAACACACACTCAACTGCACAGCACGGCTTCAATTCATATACAGAGAGCCAGCACAGCCACAGAGCTGCTGAACACACACTCAACTGCACAGCACGGCTTCAATTCATATACAGAGAGAGCCAGCCACAGAGCTGCTGAACACACACTCAACTGCACAGCACGGCTTCAATTCATATACAGAGAGAGCCAGCCACAGAGCTGCTGAACACACACTCAACTGCACAGCACGGCTTCAATTCATATACAGAGAGAGCCAGCCACAGAGCTGCTGAACACACACTCAACTGCACAGCACGGCTTCAATTCATATACAGAGAGAGCCAGCCACAGAGCTGCTGAACACACACTCAACTGCACAGCACGGCTTCAATTCATATACAGAGAGAGCCAGCCACAGAGCTGCTGAACACACACTCAACTGCACAGCACGGCTTCAATTCATATACAGAGAGAGCCAGCCACAGAGCTGCTGAACACACACTCAACTGCACAGCACGGCTTCAATTCATATACAGAGAGAGCCAGCCACAGAGCTGCTGAACACACACTCAACTGCACAGCACGGCTTCAATTCATATACAGAGAGAGCCAGCCACAGAGCTGCTGAACACACACTCAACTGCACAGCACGGCTTCAATTCATATACAGAGAGAGCCAGCCACAGAGCTGCTGAACACACACTCAACTGCACAGCACGGCTTCAATTCATATACAGAGAGAGCCAGCCACAGAGCTGCTGAACACACACTCAACTGCACAGCACGGCTTCAATTCATATACAGAGAGAGCCAGCCACAGAGCTGCTGAACACACACTCAACTGCACAGCACGGCTTCAATTCATATACAGAGAGAGCCAGCCACAGAGCTGCTGAACACACACTCAACTGCACAGCACGGCTTCAATTCATATACAGAGAGAGCCAGAACACACACTCAACTGCACAGAGCTGCTACAGAGAGAGCCAGAACACACACTCAACTGCACAGCACGGCTTCAATTCATATACAGAGAGAGCCAGCCACAGAGCTGCTGAACACACACTCAACTGCACAGCACGGCTTCAATTCATATACAGAGAGAGCCAGCCACAGAGCTGCTGAACACACACTCAACTGCACAGCACGGCTTCAATTCATATACAGAGAGAGCCAGCCACAGAGCTGCTGAACACACACTCAACTGCACAGCACGGCTTCAATTCATATACAGAGAGAGCCAGCCACAGAGCTGCTGAACACACACTCAACTGCACAGCACGGCTTCAATTCATATACAGAGAGAGCCAGCCACAGAGCTGCTGAACACACACTCAACTGCACAGCACGGCTTCAATTCATATACAGAGAGAGCCAGCCACAGAGCTGCTGAACACACACTCAACTGCACAGCACGGCTTCAATTCATATACAGAGAGAGCCAGCCACAGAGCTGCTGAACACACACTCAACTGCACAGCACGGCTTCAATTCATATACAGAGAGAGCCAGCCACAGAGCTGCTGAACACACACTCAACTGCACAGCACGGCTTCAATTCATATACAGAGAGAGCCAGCCACAGAGCTGCTGAACACACACTCAACTGCACAGCACGGCTTCAATTCATATACAGAGAGAGCCAGCCACAGAGCTGCTGAACACACACTCAACTGCACAGCACGGCTTCAATTCATATACAGAGAGAGCCAGCCACAGAGCTGCTGAACACACACTCAACTGCACAGCACGGCTTCAATTCATATACAGAGAGAGCCAGCCACAGAGCTGCTGAACACACACTCAACTGCACAGCACGGCTTCAATTCATATACAGAGAGAGCCAGCCACAGAGCTGCTGAACACACACTCAACTGCACAGCACGGCTTCAATTCATATACAGAGAGAGCCAGCCACAGAGCTGCTGAACACACACTCAACTGCACAGCACGGCTTCAATTCATATACAGAGAGAGCCAGCCACAGAGCTGCTGAACACACACTCAACTGCACAGCACGGCTTCAATTCATATCAGAGCTGCTGAACACACACTCAACTGCACAGCAGAGAGCCAGCCACAGAGCTGCTGAACACACACTCAACTGCACAGCACGGCTTCAATTCATATACAGAGAGAGCCAGCCACAGAGCTGCTGAACACACACTCAACTGCACAGCACGGCTTCAATTCATATACAGAGAGAGCCAGCCACAGAGCTGCTGAACACACACTCAACTGCACAGCACGGCTTCAATTCATATACAGAGAGAGCCAGCCACAGAGCTGCTGAACACACACTCAACTGCACAGCACGGCTTCAATTCATATACAGAGAGAGCCAGCCACAGAGCTGCTGAACACACACTCAACTGCACAGCACGGCTTCAATTCATATACAGAGAGAGCCAGCCACAGAGCTGCTGAACACACACTCAACTGCACAGCACGGCTTCAATTCATATACAGAGAGAGCCAGCCACAGAGCTGCTGAACACACACTCAACTGCACAGCACGGCTTCAATTCATATACAGAGAGAGCCAGCCACAGAGCTGCTGAACACACACTCAACTGCACAGCACGGCTTCAATTCATATACAGAGAGAGCCAGCCACAGAGCTGCTGAACACACACTCAACTGCACAGCACGGCTTCAATTCATATACAGAGAGAGCCAGCCACAGAGCTGCTGAACACACACTCAACTGCACAGCACGGCTTCAATTCATATACAGAGAGAGCCAGCCACAGAGCTGCTGAACACACACTCAACTGCACAGCACGGCTTCAATTCATATACAGAGAGAGCCAGCCACAGAGCTGCTGAACACACACTCAACTGCACAGCACGGCTTCAATTCATATACAGAGAGAGCCAGCCACAGAGCTGCTGAACACACACTCAACTGCACAGCACGGCTTCAATTCATATACAGAGAGAGCCAGCCACAGAGCTGCTGAACACACACTCAACTGCACAGCACGGCTTCAATTCATATACAGAGAGAGCCAGCACAGAGCTGCTGAACACACACTCAACTGCACAGCACGGCTTCAATTCATATACAGAGAGAGCCAGCCACAGAGCTGCTGAACACACACTCAACTGCACAGCACGGCTTCAATTCATATACAGAGAGAGCCAGCCACAGAGCTGCTGAACACACACTCAACTGCACAGCACGGCTTCAATTCATATACAGAGAGAGCCAGCCACAGAGCTGCTGAACACACACTCAACTGCACAGCACGGCTTCAATTCATATACAGAGAGAGCCAGCCACAGAGCTGCTGAACACACACTCAACTGCACAGCACGGCTTCAATTCATATACAGAGAGAGCCAGCCACAGAGCTGCTGAACACACACTCAACTGCACAGCACGGCTTCAATTCATATACAGAGAGAGCCAGCCACAGAGCTGCTGAACACACACTCAACTGCACAGCACGGCTTCAATTCATATACAGAGAGAGCCAGCCACAGAGCTGCTGAACACACACTCAACTGCACAGCACGGCTTCAATTCATATACAGAGAGAGCCAGCCACAGAGCTGCTGAACACACACTCAACTGCACAGCACGGCTTCAATTCATATACAGAGAGAGCCAGCCACAGAGCTGCTGAACACACACTCAACTGCACAGCACGGCTTCAATTCATATACAGAGAGAGCCAGCCACAGAGCTGCTGAACACACACTCAACTGCACAGCACGGCTTCAATTCATATACAGAGAGAGCCAGCCACAGAGCTGCTGAACACACACTCAACTGCACAGCACGGCTTCAATTCATATACAGAGAGAGCCAGCCACAGAGCTGCTGAACACACACTCAACTGCACAGCACGGCTTCAATTCATATACAGAGAGAGCCAGCCACAGAGCTGCTGAACACACACTCAACTGCACAGCACGGCTTCAATTCATATACAGAGAGAGCCAGCCACAGAGCTGCTGAACACACACTCAACTGCACAGCACGGCTTCAATTCATATACAGAGAGAGCCAGCCACAGAGCTGCTGAACACACACTCAACTGCACAGCACGGCTTCAATTCATATACAGAGAGAGCCAGCCACAGAGCTGCTGAGCCAGCCAACACACACACTCAACTGCACAGCACGGCTTCAATTCATATACAGAGAGAGCCAGCCACAGAGCTGCTGAACACACACTCAACTGCACAGCACGGCTTCAATTCATATACAGAGAGAGCCAGCCACAGAGCTGCTGAACACACACTCAACTGCACAGCACGGCTTCAATTCATATACAGAGAGAGCCAGCCACAGAGCTGCTGAACACACACTCAACTGCACAGCACGGCTTCAATTCATATACAGAGAGAGCCAGCCACAGAGCTGCTGAACACACACTCAACTGCACAGCACGGCTTCAATTCATATACAGAGAGAGCCAGCCACAGAGCTGCTGAACACACACTCAACTGCACAGCACGGCTTCAATTCATATACAGAGAGAGCCAGCCACAGAGCTGCTGAACACACACTTGGCACGGCTTCCCTTTCAGCTTCTCCAAATGGTTTTATTTTAGCATGTTTCAAGCTGGCAGGTATCACTGCAAACAGAAAGGACCCTGTTGAAAACGTGTCAGTTGTATGATGACATTTCCTGTCTCAGCGGGTTTTCAGAAGCAGTCGATGACAATGAGAAAGTGTCTCCTGACACAGTGGAAACTTCTCTGCACATTTTACACAGGCTTGTGATTATATTAAAGATGATTAAAGAAGTGACAGCATTTCATTGGATCAGAAAAGGAATATGATTTCCTCTAATTACAGCTTGATCCATGTCTCAGCCTATACTGTGGACTGAAAAAAATAAACTGCAGCCTAGATGATCAAAGAGAGGAGCCTTCATGAAATGCAGCTATCTGTGAGATTCTAACAGTATAGGAAAGAGTGGGTGGAAATCTGCCTGGTTCTTACACAGCACTCTGTACCTATATAATATATAGCGAAATAACGACAATTAAACACAGTAGCTAATCTTATTGTGAAGTCATTTACACCTGATACACAAACTGTCCCATACAAATACATTTCAGATGGCTGTAGCACATCAATATCAGGGTCTACTCCATAATACACAGCAAATCTAGTATATGGTGCAGTAAGAGACAAGCTGATTTTCACTCCACTCAAGTTTAGGGCCTCGCTACGACACTAACAATGTCAGCGCCCCATCTGAGAGGACATCAATCTTCCAATCGGCTTTTAAAACAAACAGTCAATGCACTGTCAGGGTAGCAGCAGAGCCGCGGGGACGTAGCTAGAACAGGACAGGGTAGCAGCAGAGCCGCGGGGACGTAGCTAGAACAGGACAGGGTAGCAGCAGAGCCGCGGGGACGTAGCTAGAACAGGACAGGGTAGCAGCAGAGCCGCGGGGACGTAGCTAGAACAGGACAGGGTAGCAGCAGAGCCGCGGGGACGTAGCTAGAACAGGACAGGGTAGCAGCAGAGCCGCGGGGACGTAGCTAGAAGAGGACAGGGTAGAAGCAGAGCCGCGGGGACGTAGCTAGAACAGGACAGGGTAGCAGCAGAGCCGTGGGGACGTAGCTAGAACAGGACAGGGTAGCAGCAGAGCCGCGGGGACGTAGCTAGAACAGGACAGGGTAGCAGCAGAGCCGTGGGGACGTAGCTAGAACAGGACAGGGTAGCAGCAGAGCCGCGGGGACGTAGCTAGAACAGGACAGGGTAGCAGCAGAGCCGCGGGGACGTAGCTAGAACATACGATCCCGGAGCGAAACGTTTCGTCTCCGTGCCCTGCATGTATATTATACATTTACATATCTATTATTATTATTATTATTATTATTATTATTATTAGTGTTATTTTACCTGGTGACAGTAAGTTTCTGTCCTTGTATCAGCATCGTGGCTTCAGGTTTCTCTGGGTCTGTCCCCTGGTGGATATCGCCCACCTCGAAACTGAGCTTGTGGTAAAACTGTCCTGCAAATACAAAAAAAGAGAGACAAGGGAAAGCAATCAGTCAACATTCAACGTAAGAGCTGGGAGGACCCCCTGGTTCCTGCTTCAGCCGCACCCATACCCAGTAAGCCGTGGGTCTTGCTAGAGAGCTGATGGCTGTTGATGGTGTAGAAGCCCAGGTAGTCTTGGTGGAAAGGGTGGTCCTTCTAAACGCGGTGCAGCACGATGACAAACTGCACGCTGTCTCCCATCATCACCACCAGAGTCCTCTCCTTGTTAATCTGCAGAGCAAAACTGACAAATGAAAACATCAGATGAAGAGAAGATCATGTCACTGGAAGAACTGGGCCTCAACGTGGTAATCATCCTTATAAGAGTTTCCCACAACGAAAGCATGTCAAAGCATAGGTAAGCATTGTAGAAGTGTGGTAAAGCATATAAAAAAACCACTTAAAACCATGGCAAATGCATGGTAAAAATCAAGGGAAAACTACAACATTACTGTGCAAAAATGCAGTGGTTTATAAGAGCAAACAGTAGGGCCTGCTTGCTTGAAGTTTCTGAAGAGACAGCTGCTCATTACATAGCAGTAACGTTGGTGGTTCCTAGTTCCCCAGTGCTGTAATGATAAAGCCTGACTTGTTCAACTTTGCAAGGTCAAAAACAAACGTGCTTTAGAACCAGATCTCCCTCTGCCTGTCACAGAATCAGCAAATCAACAAACTGTAAACCTTCCAACTAAAAGAACTTCAGCTACGCTTTATTTGAATTTGACACGCGCTCAATGTTCCCTTATAAGAGTTTAGCACAGTTCATTAGCACACTGATTTAGCAGCTTCACATTACCATAAGAATCGCATCATTAATGTTAGTCCCTTCAGGAAAAACAAGAGAAGATTTCAAAAAAATCTTAAAACACGTTAATTAGGTAAGTTCTCACAACATACTGAGTTAGAGGATATTTGCCAAACACAGAATATCAACATCATCCACACTTGTTGTGCAGAGAATAATAAAAGTGCAGTATATAAGTGCAAACATTGTGAAAACTAAATGCATATACTAAACGACATGAGTCTGCGTTCTTACACCCGTGTGCATAAAGGCTCTTCACATACTGCTTGGCTGCTTCCATGTTCACTGCAGTGGTTTCTATTATGGATGGCTTCCACTTAGTCACAACGCTGTCGAAGGAGATGATATTGAATTGGTCGTCTGGGTGAATGTCATTCAGGACCGCAAGCATCGCTTCTTTGGTCTGCAAAAACATGCCATTGTCCTTCAGTAAACCTGGAGTTCCTAAACTGGGGGCCGGGACCCCCCGGAGAGGGGTATGAAACACAGATGGGACACGGATTTGGATCCAGATTTTATTGCTAGAACACTGATTAAATATTTCTGCTAAGCAAAAAAAAACTCACTGTAGCACCTATCCCTTAGAGGGGAAGACTACCAGCAAGTGCTGCAGTCTAGCTACTTGGCTAGACCAAACTGACTCTGCTGTTAGTCCTTTGACTTCGCCACCCTAGGGTTTACTAAAGGAAGGGCCCTCGGCTCTACACAAATATTAAAATTATCAATTATCCAAAACGGCTCATTAAAAGGAGATCAACAGCAGTCTAAAATATCAGTTTGGGACCAAACAACCTTTCAATAGCCTTGTCAACAAAGCAGCATTACCCCCATGAAATAAAAGAGAAGAGAAGCTTACAATTACACTACTGACTCATCACACATAGCAGGACTGGGTCCCGCCCCCCACCAGCCACTTACATGCTTCTCTACACTCTACACCATGTTCTCACTATGCTTTATTCACTATATGCTTCTATGCTTTTACTAGGGACATATTTTATAAGGGCAATGGAAAACTACCGACACGATGTATACCCCTCCCTCCTGGATATGGGATGTTTTTATTTCCTTACATAAATAGGAACAGCAATAAAGTATAACCTGTCTTATTCTGGTTCCCCTCATGGATGTACTCTGGTCAATCACAAAGATGACATTCTTGGGCACTCTCTTCAGATTGCTTGGTGCAAAATAGTGTACAAAGTATCCGTTTGAAATCTAGGGGGGGGGTGAAAATGGTAGCTATTAAAACATAACACCCTTGTTTCATCATGATGAGCACAGTGCAGATTATTCATGTCTCTTAGTGTTCTGTGGCTCCCTCCAATCATGTTGAGAGCGTATTTCTCAAGCACTGTTTTGGTGTGCCATGCAAAGACAATGAAATACACTCTCAACATGATGGTAGCCATCCAACACTTGGAAAGACATTAGAAGCGATTAAATGTAAATAAACATCAGACGTAGAAATATGATGAAACACACTGAAGCTGCTTATCCAGAGTGTTTTAGAACTTTTAGAACGTTTTGTGTTGGCGAGATCTACAATCTGGTAAGTGTAGCTGCCTGAAACAAATGCTAATGGAGGACAAATTGAAAATTATTCATAGTTATATACAGTAATATATGCATTGAGAAAACATTTGTTATTGAAAAGCAAGAAGCAAAAAAACCTTTAAGTTCTGTATGCTCTGTATGGAGTCGGTACCTGGCTCACCTGTATGGAGTCGGTCCCTGGCTCACCTGTATGGAGTCTGTACCTGGATCACCTGTATGGAGTCTGTACCTGGATCACCTGTATGGAGTCGGTCCCTGGCTCACCTGTATGGAGTCGGTCCCTGGCTCACCTGTATGGAGTCGGTCCCTGGCTCACCTGTATGGAGTCGGTCCCTGGCTCACCTGTAAGGAGTTGGTCCCTGGATCACCTGATGGAGTCGGTCTCTGGCTCACCTGTATGGAGTCTGTACCTGGCTCACCTGTATGGAGTTGGTCCCTGGATCACCTGATGGAGTCGGTCCCTGGCTCACCTGTATGGAGTCGGTCCCTGGATCACCTGTATGGAGTCTGTACCTGGCTCACCTGTATGGAGTCGGTCCCTGGCTCACCTGTATGGAGTCAGTCCCTGGCTCACCTGTATGGAGTCAGTCCCTGGATCACCTGATGGAGTCGGTCCCTGGATCACCTGTATGGAGTCGGTCCCTGGATCACCTGTATGGAGTCTGTACCTGGCTCACCTGTATGGAGTCGGTCCCTGGCTCACCTGTATGGAGTCGGTCCCTGGATCACCTGTATGGAGTCGGTCCCTGGATCACCTGTATGGAATCTGTACCTGGCTCACCTGTATGGAGTCGGCCCCTGGCTCACCTGTATGGAGTCAGTCCCTGGATCACCTGTATGGAGTTGGTCCCTGGCTCACCTGTATGGAGTCAGTCCCTGGATCACCTGTATGGAGTCGGTCCCTGGATCACCTGTATGGAGTCTGTCCCTGGATCACCTGATGGAGTCGGTCCCTGGATCACCTGTATGGAGTCTGTACCTGGCTCACCTGTATGGAGTCGGCCCCTGGCTCACCTGTATGGAGTCAGTCCCTGGATCACCTGTATGGAGTCGGTCCCTGGATCACCTGTATGGAGTCGGTCCCTGGATCACCTGATGGAGTCGGTCCCTGGCTCATCTGTATGGAGTCGGTCCCTGGATCACCTGATGGAGTCGGTCCCTGGCTCACCTGTATGGAGTCGGTCCCTGGATCACCTGTATGGAGTCTGTACCTGGCTCACCTATATGGAGTCTGTACCTGGCTCACCTGTATGTCTCCAGCAGGCATGTCCCGGTTCATGTCGTAGTTTATAATGAAGTCTCCGTCTATGGTGGAGGTTTGGCAGAGGGGGTAGCTATGTTGCTGATCCACTGTTGGGGAGAACGAGATGTGACCCTAAAGAGAAGAGAGAACGAAAAACTGAACAAAAACAAAGCATTCACTGGTAACAATAATCTAAGTAATACTTTGCCACTGAAGCGGATCTGTTTGCTCGTTTGATCGGCTGGCCCTAGTATTTAGTTTGAAGGAATCTCATACCTTTGTTTCTGTGAGTCTTCTTAATGAGCTGCGTCAAATCTTTCGTTACGAAAGTGCCGTGAGCATCCAAGAAGCGGAGACCTTGTGGTTCATAGATATCCACATTAATCTAGAAGAGGCAAAACAGACACCCTGCATACACATAGAAAACACCCAGCACACAGGCAACGCAGCCACCCTGCATACACACAGAAAACACTCAGCACACAGAAAACACCCAGCACACAGGCAACACAGACACCCTGCATACACACAGAAAACACTCAGCACACAGGCAACGCAGTCACCCTGCATACACACAGAAAACACTCAGCACACAGAAAACACTCAACACACAGAAAACACCCAGCACACAGGCAACACAGTCACCCTGCATACACACAGAAAATACCCAGCACACAGAAAACACTCAACAACAGAAAACACTCAACACACAGAACAACACCCTGCACACACACAGAAAACACCCAGCACACAGGCAACACACAGAAAACACCCAACACACAGAAAACACCCAGCACACAGAAAACACTCAACACACAGAAACACACCAGCACACAGGCAACGAAAACACCCAACACACAGAAAACACTCAGCACACAGAAAACATCACACACAGAAAACACCCAGCACACAGGCAACACAGACACCCTGCATACACACAGAAAACACTCAGCACACAGAAAACACTCAGCACACAGAAAACACTCAACACACAGAAAACACCCAGCACACAGGCAGCACACAGAAAACACTCAACACACAGAAAACACTCAGCACACAGAAAACACTCAACACACAGAAAACACTCAGCACACAGGCAACACAGACACCCTGCATACACACAGAAAACACCCAGCACACAGAAAACACCCAACACACACACACTCAGCACACAGAAAACACTCAACACACAGAAAACACCTGCATACACACACAGAAAACAAGTCACACTGAAAACATACACACAGAAAACACAGCACACAGAAAACACCCATACACACAGAAAACACTCAACACACAGACAACACACTCAACACACAGAAAACATACACACAGAAAACACCCAGCACACAGGCAACACAGACACCCTGCATACACACAGAAAACACACAGCACACAGAAAACACCCAGCACACAGAAAACACTCAACACACAGAAAACACTCAGCACACAGAAAACACTCATACACACAGAAAACACTCAGCACCACCCGTGTGCAACCTCAGCACGAACCCTATGTGTGTCTTTTTTGAGTTTTGTGTCTTTTTTGTGTCGTTTGTGTCACGTGTTGAGGTCGTGTGTTGTCACAGAAACGTATGTGTGTGTCTCTTTTGTGAGTCGTGTGTCGTTTGTGAGTCGTGTGTCTTTTGTTGAGTCGTGTGTCCCTTGCATACACACAGAAACCAGTCAGACTGTATGTGTGTCTTTTGTGAGTCACACAGACACTGTCAAGTCATGTGTCTGTGGGACGTACACATCAGCACACTTTTGTGAAACGGGTGTCTTTTGTGAGTTTTGTGTGTACACCAGAAAACACTGGGACACACAGAAAACACTCAGCCACAACACCACATACTTGTGCGTTTTTGAAAGTGTGTCACTTTCAAAACACTGTGTGTCCGAAAACACTCAACCACATGGTCACACAGTCCACCCGTGTGTCACACAGAAACACTCACACACATAAAACACTCAAACAACACGTGTGTGTCTGTTGTTTGACAACTCAGTCGTGTGTGCATACACACAGATGTCATGTTGTGTCACAGAACACACCACTCACACACAGGCAACATAGTCCACCCCTGCTTACACACTCAACACACAGAAAACACTCAGCACACAGCAAAAACACTGCATACACACAGAAAACACTCAGCACACAGAAAACACCCAGCACACAGGCAACACAGACCTGCATACACACAGAAAACACTCAGCACACAGAAAACACTCAACACACAGAAAACACCCAACACACAGAAAACACCCAGCACACAGAAAACACCCAACACACAGCAGCACACACACACAAAACACTCAGCACACAGAAAACACTCAGCACACAGGCAACACAGACACCCTCATACACACAGAAAACACTCAGCACACAGCAAACAGTCACCCTGCATACACACAGAAAACACTCATACACACAGAAAACACTCAACACACAGGCAACACAGACAACCTGCATACACACAGAAAACACTCAGCACACAGACAACACTCAACACACAGGCAACACAGACACCCTGCATACACACAGAAAACACTCAGCACACAGAAAACACTCAGCACAAAACACCTGCATACACACAGAAAACACTCAACACACAGAAAACACTCAACACACAGCAAAACACACCAGAAAACACCCTGCATACACACAGAAAACACTCAGCACACAGAAAACACTCAACACACATACAACACAGAAAACACTGCATACACACAGAAAACACTCAGCACACAGAAAACACCCAACACACAGCAACACAGTCACCCTGCATACACACAGAAAACACCCAGCACACAGAACAACACCCAGCACACAGAAAACACAACACACAGAAAACACCCAGCACACAGAAAACACCCAACACACAGAAAACACCCAACACACAGAAAACACCCAACACACAGGCAACACAGAACACCCTGCATACACACAGAAAATTTGTCGGGGTCTCCAGTTGTGTGTCCGGTTACAACACGTGTGGTCCGTACCACACTGAACGTAACTTTTGTTGGGTCGTGTGTCCCCTTTTTTGTGGTCCAGTGTGTGTTTTGTGAGTCAACACCACACTTTATGTGAGTCGAAACACTTGTGAGGACTGTGACATGTGTGCGTTGGTTAGTTGTGTGTTCACCAGCACAACACAGAACACCCAGCACACAGACAACAAAACACCCAGCACACAGAAAACACTCAGCACACAGAAAACACTCAGCACACACAGAAAACACCCAGCACACAGGCAACACAAACACCCAGCATACACACAGAAAACACTCAGCACACAGAAAACAACACACAGAAAACACTCAGCACACAGGCAACACAGACACCCTGCATACACACAGAAAACACTCAGCACACAGAAAACACTCAACACACAGGCAACACAGACACCCTGCATACACACAGACTCAAACACAGAAAACACTTCAAAGGCGGTGTGTCCGTCGTTCTGTGGTGACACAAAACACACAGCACACACACATGTGTGTCTTTTGTTGAAACTTTTTTGAAAACAGTCACACAGTCGACACAGAACTTTGTCAGTCGTGTGTGTCACTCAGCAGTGTCGTGTGTCTGTGGCACGTATGTGTTGTGCTCGTGTGTGACACACACGTGTGTCTTTTTGTGTGTCGTGTGTCACCCGAAAACGTCAAAAACTCAGCACACAGAAAACAACTCAGCACACATACACACAACACTCAGCACACAGAAAACACTCAACACACAGAAAACACCTGCATAGCACACAGAAAACACTCAGCACACAGGCAACACAGACACCCTGCATACACACAGAAAACACTCAGCACACAGGCACATACACACAGAAAACACTCAGCACACAGAAAACACCCAGCACACAGAAAACAGTCAGCACACAGAAAACATCACACACAGAAAACACTCAGCACACAGGCAACGCAACACATACACACAGAAAAACACACAGGCAACACAGACACCCTGCATACACACAGAAAACACTCAGCACACAGAAAACACTCAACACACAGAAAACACAGCACACAGAAAACACTGCATACACACAGAAAACACCCAGCACACAGAAAACACTCAACACACAGAAAACACCCAGCACACAGAAAACACTCAGCACACAGGCAACACACAACACACACACAGAAAACACTCAACACACAGAACAACACACTCAGCACACAGAAAACACTCAACACACAGAAAACACTCAGCACACAGGCAACACAGACACACTGCATCAACACACAGAAAACACTCAGCACACAGAAAACACAGCACACAGGCACACACACAGAAAACACTCAGCACACAGGCAACAGAAAACACTCACACACAGAAAACACTCAGCACACAGAAAACACTCAGCACACAGACAACACAGACACCCTGCATACACACAGAAAACACTCAGCACACAGAAAACACTCAACACACAGAAAACACTCAAACACAGAAAACACCCAACACACAGAAAACACCCAGCACACAGAAAACAGACTCAGCACACAGAAAACACTCAACACACAGACAACACAGACACCCTGCATACACACAGAAAACACTCAGCAAACACAGCACAGACACCCTACACAACACACAGAAAACCTGCATACACACAGAAAACACCCAGCACACAGACAACAACACCCTGCATACACACAGAAAACACCCAGCACACAGAAAACACCCAACACACAGAAAACACCCAACACACAGCAACAACACCCTGCATACACACAGAAAACACTCAGCACACAGAAAACACTCAGCACACAGAAAACACCCAACACACAGACAAAAACACTCAGCACACACACAGAAAACACTCAGCACACAGGCAACACACAGCATACACCCAGCACACAAACACCCAACACACAGAAAACACTCAACACACAGAAAACACTCAGCACACAGGCAACACAGACACCCTGCATACACACAGAAAACACTCAGCACACAGAAAACACCCAGCACACAGGCAACACTCAACACACAGAAAACATACACACAGAAAACACTCAGCACACAGGCAACACACAGCATACACACAGAAAACACTCAGCACACAGAAAACAACACAGACACCCTGCATACACACAGAAAACACTCAGCACACAGAAAACACTCAGCACACAGAAAACACTCAGCACACAGAAAACACTCAGCACACAGAAAACACTCAGCACACAGAAAACACAGCACACAGGAAACACTCACACACAGACAACAAACACTCAGCACACAGAAAACACTCAGCACACAGGCAACACAGACACCCTGCATACACACAGAAAACACTCAGCACACAGAAAACACTCAGCACACAGAAAACACTCAGCACACAGGCAACACAGACACCCTGCATACACACAGAAAACACTCAGCACACAGAAAACACTCAGCACACAGAAAACACTCAGCACACAGAAAACTGCAACACACAGAAAACACTCAACACACAGCACACAGGCAACACAGACACCCTGCATACACACAGAAAACACTCAGCACACAGAAAACACTCAACACACAGAAAACACTCAACACACAGAAAACACTCAACACCTGCAACACACAGAAAACACCCAACACACAGAAAACACCCAGCACACAGAAAACACCCAGCAACACACAGAAAACACTCATACACACAGAAAACACAACACACAGAAAACACTCAACACACAGAAAACACTCAACACACAGAAAACACTCAGCACACAGAAAACACTCAGCACACAGACAACACAGACACCCTGCATACACACAGAAAACACTCAGCACACAGAAAACACCCAACACACAGAAAACACCCAACACACAGAAAACACTCAACACACAGACAACACAACACCCTGCAACACACAGAAAACACCCAGCACACAGAAAACACTCAACACACAGAAAACACTCAGCACACAGGCAACACAGACACCCTGCATACACACAGAAAACACCCAGCACACAGAAAACACTCAACACACAGAAAACCCTCACCACACAGACACCTGCAACACACAGAAAACACCCAACACACAGAAAACACTCAGCACACAGGCACACACAGACACCCTGCATACACACCACTCAGCACACAGAAAACACTCAGCACACAGGCAACACAGACACCCTGCATACACACAGAAAACACTCAGCACACAGAAAACACTCAACACACAGAAAACACTCAGCACACAGAAAACACTCAACACACAGAAAACACCCAGCACACAGACAACACAGACACCCTGCATACACACAGAAAACACTCAGCACACAGAAAACACTCAACACACAGAAAACACCCAGCACACAGGCAACGCAGTCACCCTGCATACACACAGAAAACACTCAGCACACAGCAGCACACAGAAAACACTGCATTACACACAGAAAACACTCAGCACACAGGCAACACCCAGCACACAGGCAACCTGCATACACACAGAAAACACTCAACACACAGAAAACACTCAGCACACAGGCAACACAGACACCCTGCATACACACAGAAAACACCCAGCACACAGGCAACACAGACAACACTCATACACACAGAAAACACTCAGCACACAGGCAACACAGACACCCTGCATACACACAGAAAACACTCAGCACACAGAAAACACACAACACACAGACAACACTCAACACACAGAAAACACTCAGCACACAGAAAACACTCAGCACACAGACAACACAGACACCCTGCATACACACAGAAAACACTCAACACACAGAAAACACTCAGCACACAGGCAACACAGACACCCTGCATACACACAGAAAACACTCAGCACACAGAAAACACTCAACACACAGGCAACACAGTCACCCTGCATACACACAGAAAACACTCAGCACACAGAAAACACTCAACACACAGACAACGCAGTCACCCTGCATACACACAGAAAACACTCAGCACTCAGACAACACTCAATACACAGGCAACACAGACAACCTGCATACACACAGAAAACATTCAGCACACAGAAAACACTCAACACACAGACAACACAGACACCCTGCATACACACAGAAAACACTCAGCACTCAGAAAACACTCAACACACAGAAAACACTCAACACACAGAAAACACCCAGCACACAGACAACCCGCATACACACAGAAAACACTCACCACACAGGCAAAGCAGACACCCTGTATACACACAGAAACTCAGCACACAGAAAACACTCAGCACACAGAAAACGCAGACAACCTGCAAACACACAGACAACGTGCATTACAAATAGAAAACACTGAGCACACAGGCAAAGCAGACACCCTGCATACACACAGACAACATGCATTACAAACAGAAAACACTGAGCACACAGGCAAAGCAGACACCCTGCATACACACAGACAACATGCATTACAAACAGAAAACACTGAGCACACAGGGAAAGCAGAAGCCGGATGTGGAGCTCCTGGGCTGGCGTGGTTACACGTGGTCTGCGGTTGTGAGGCCGGTTGGACGTACTGCCAAATTCTCTAAAACGACGTTGGAGGCGGCTTATGGTAGAGAAATGAACATTCAATTCTCTGACAACAGCTCTGGTGGACATTCCTGCAGTCAGCATGCCAATTGCACGCTCCCTCAAAACTTGAGACATCTGTGGCATTGTGTTGTGTGACAAAACTGCACATTTTAGAGTGGCCTTTTATTGTCCCAGCACAAGGTGCACCTGTGTAATGATCATGCTGTTTAATCATCTTCTTGATATGCCACACCTGCCAGGTGGATGGAGTATCTTGGCAAAGGAGAAATGCTCACTAACAGGAATGTAATCAAACTTGTGCACAAAATTTGAGAGAAATAAGCTTTTTGTGTGTATGGAAAATTTCTGGGATCTTTTATTTCAGCTCATGAAACATGGGACCAACACTTTACATGTTGCGTTTATATTTTTGTTCAGTTTAAGTCAAGCAGACCAGCGTTTGGGTTGTGCTCTGCAGAAGACATGAGTCTTTAAACGCCATGTGATTTGTTCGGGTGTTTCCCTGTGCATTTGCAGCAATGTACATTTAGAATTCACTGTGAAACTGTGCAGTAACTCAAGAGCATTCAGCAGGATTAACACAAGTTCAAATTCAGCAGGATTAACACAAGTGTTCAAGTTACTAATAACGATTTAAATTAACAATGCAAACATTGTAATATATATATATAGATAAGATATATATATATATATATATATATATATATATATATTATATATATATATATATACATAATACAACATAGATGGGCAGTTCAGTCTGTCATGTTGATGTTTACAACAATCAATAGCCTTGAACATAAACCTGAATCAACTCTTTCAATTCAAAGTTCGATGATAGTGTTTGTATTGGCATGAGAATAGCAGATATTTTCAGAATGCTAACCAATCTTCTTATCTCTTATCAGCATTATTAACAAAAACACATGCTTAACACAGCTGGTTTCACCAGCCCGATTAGCACTAATCTTGCACTGCCTTTACCAGTTTAACACAAGGTAGGCCAAAATGAGTGATAACCAGGGACTGTGAAACCAGCCATTCAAATAAACTGCAAGGAACTGTTTTCTTTTTAAAAAAAAAAAACAAGATTTATTTTATTGAATACAGAACAAATATCAATAAAACAATAAGAAATTAACTTCACTGAAACGTCATCAAATGGGTTCTCCTGCTGATAATTGATTATATTTAAACTGTATATAACACCCATAGAAAAGCCCTTGTTCCCCTCTGATGCAGCTCTCTACACACTGCTATGCAAGCTGAACACATTCCCAGCTGGGACGCTGGCTTGTTTCACAACCACGACTTCTCCCCTCAGCCCGTCACTGTGAAGAAGCAGGGGTCTCTATTTCCCGAAGACGCTCTTGGGCGTCTCTTCCTTGGGCTTGTCGAACACAGTCTCTGTCCCGGTTCGGGCGTGGCTGAACACAGACGGGGCCGGAATACCGGCTTGCTCTGTCAAAAAAAAAAAAAAAAAAAAAAATAGATTTCAGAAATTCAGCTTTTAGGAGAAGTCTCCCCTGCTGCTGAAAAGAGCCATTCATTCTAAACCTGGTAAACAATGATGTGTGGGCACAAGAGAGAATCATACAAAACGCCCATAACACGGAGGTATTAAACAGGTAAGAGACACTGAATATTCTGTAGCCTGTGCGTGTATCAAAGCACTGACACACGACAGGGTTCAAATAAGGTCCAATATCCTTGTTATTGCGCCCCCCTATGGGAATTTGTATTGAGTCGTGTTCCCTCTGGCTTTGCCTTGTACCCAAATGCAACACTCTACATCAGTTAGACAAGCCACAGCAGGTGCAGATGTACCCCCAAGCACCTCAATGCCAGCCCTGCACATCACGCTGAGTTTCAGATCTGTACTACACGTGTGCACCTGCCCGAACTGCCCACCCTGCATCAACAGAACTTGAGCTTCCAAAAGAACCAGCCTTTCCAGCTCCCCGGTCCTGGGGTGCTTGCATAAGATCAGGCTGAACTCCAGGAAAAACAAAAACAACTTAATCTGTAAAACTGGATAATCCCCCTGGTGCGTCTGTAAATAGTTTTCTAAAGACAACGTGGAAATCTGTACAGATATAAGTCTCAGAACAGAGGACTGGGTGGAATCTTTCTTTGTTCTGAAGGCAGGCAAGGGAAGGCAGCTTCCCATGCTGGTCTTTGGAAAGGGTCTTCACCTCTCCGTGGACCATATCAAAAAGAAATGCCAACTACTACAGATTCTAGACCCTGATTGCAAACTTAAAGGGTCTGAGCCAAATAATCATTCTCCCATGGTAGATTCTCCCAAGGCTCACTGGGCTCTGTGATTCTCGCACTGTAAAGATGCTGGATTCTAGTTTATTAGATCGGCACACTTTTCTGTCCTCGCCGTGAGATTATGTGTTTGCTCCCTCCTTCGATCACTCTTCTCTATGTTATTTAAACCCCAGGTAAACTCACCTGGTTGTTGCCAATGCAATCCCAGTTGCAACCCTCCCCCATACCCAAAACAAGAGGTCAATATCCTGACATATACCAGTACCAGTGACTCGACCCCACTGTGTAATGGCACTGAGCTCACCGCATTCCTGCATCACTGCGTAGGTTTTGGATTTGACCTCTCCCTTCAAGCCCAGTTTATTCCGCGCCCCCTTCAGGTCTTCCTCCTTCACTGCAGGGCGCTTCTTCTTCTTCACTTCCGTGGGCTGAGAGAGAGGGAGAGAGAGAGAGACATACACACACGAATGAGTCCAGGGGAAATTCACAAATCCTCTCTATGTTCCCTTATAGAAGTTTCCCCACAGTAAATGCACAGCAGTGTAATAAAAAGCACAGTGAAAGCATGGAAAAGCACAGAGAGGTGTGGTTAACCATTGTACACTACAGTTAATGCATTGTACTGTATAACCATGGGAAAAGCCTGCACTGACCATGCAGATTCACTATGGTAAACTTTACAAGGGTTCTGCATGTAAGCTGGGGGGCTTAAATCACATTCAGATTGTTCTGAAGCAGTGAGTTTGAGTTTGGCAGGTGAACATTCAAAACAATAGCAAGATGATCAACACACTGGAGTGCCAACCAAGGGGCTCAAAACAACAGCAAGAGAATCAACACACTGGAGTGCCAACCAAGGGGCTCAAAACAAGAACAAGAGAATCAACACACTGGAGTGCCAACCAAGGGGTTCAAAACAAGAACAAGAGGATCAACACACTGGAGTGCCAACCAAGGGGCTCAAAACAAGAACAAGAGAATCAACACACTGGAGTGCCAACCAAGGGGCTCAAAACAACAGCAAGAGAATCAACACACTGGAGTGCCAACCAAGGGGCTCAAAACAAGAACAAGAGAATCAACACACTGGAGTGCCAACCAAGGGGCTCAAAACAACAGCAAGAGAATCAACACACTGGAGTGCCAACCAAGGGGCTCAAAACAACAGCAAGAGAATCAACACACTGGAGTGCCAACCAAGGGGCTCAAAACAAGAACAAGAGAATCAACACACTGGAGTGCCAACCAAGGGGCTCAAAACAAGAGCAAGAGAATCAACACACTGGAGTGCCAACCAAGGGGCTCAAAACAACAGCAAGAGAATCAACACACTGGAGTGCCAACCAAGGGGCTCAAAACAAGAGCAAGAGAATCAACACACTGGAGTGCCAACCAAGGGGCTCAAAACAAGAACAAGAGAATCAACACACTGGAGTGCCAACCAAGGGGCTCAAAACAACAGCAAGAGAATCAACACACTGGAGTGCCAACCAAGGGGCTCAAAACAAGAACAAGAGAATCAACACACTGGAGTGCCAACCAAGGGGCTCAAAACAACAGCAAGAGAATCAAAACACTGGAGTGCCAACCAAGGGGTTCAAAACAACAACAAGAGAATCAACACACTGGAGTGCCAACCAAGGGGCTCAAAACAAAGAGAGAATCAACACACTGGAGTGCCAACCAAGGGGTTCAAAACAAGAACAAGAGAATCAACACACTGGAGTGCCAACCAAGGGGCTCAAAACAAGAACAAGAGAATCAACACACTGGAGTGCCAACCAAGGGGCTCAAAACAAGAACAAGAGAATCAACACACTGGAGTGCCAACCAAGGGGCTCAAAACAAAGCAAGAGGATCAACACACTGGAGTGCCAACCAATCAAAACACTGGAGTGCCAACCAAGGGGCTCAAAACAAAACAAGAGAATCAACACACTGGAGTGCCAACCAAGGGGCTCAAAACAAGAGCAAGAGGATCAACACACTGGAGTGCCAACCAAGGGGCTCAAAACAAGAACAAGAGAATCAACACACTGGAGTGCCAACCAAGGGGCTCAAAACAAGAGCAAGAGGATCAACACACTGGAGTGCCAACCAAGGGGTTCAAAACAAGAACAAGAGAATCAACACACTGGAGTGCCAACCAAGGGGCTCAAAACAACAGCAAGAGAATCAACACACTGGAGTGCCAACCAAGGGGTTCAAAACAAGAACAAGAGGATCAACACACTGGAGTGCCAACCAAGGGGCTCAAAACAAGAACAAGAGAATCAACACACTGGAGTGCCAACCAAGGGGCTCAAAACAAGAACAAGAGGATCAACACACTGGAGTGCCAACCAAGGGGCTCAAAACAAGAACAAGAGGATCAACACACTGGAGTGCCAACCAAGGGGCTCAAAACAACAGCAAGAGAATCAACACACTGGAGTGCCAACCAAGGGGTTCAAAACAAGAACAAGAGGATCAACACACTGGAGTGCCAACCAAGGGGCTCAAAACAAGAACAAGAGAATCAACACACTGGAGTGCCAACCAAGGGGCTCAAAACAAGAACAAGAGGATCAACACACTGGAGTGCCAACCAAGGGGCTCAAAACAACAGCAAGAGAATCAACACACTGGAGTGCCAACCAAGGGGTTCAAAACAAGAACAAGAGGATCAACACACTGGAGTGCCAACCAAGGGGCTCAAAACAAGAACAAGAAGATCAACACACTGGAGTGCCAACCAAGGGGCTCAAAACAAGAACAAGAGGATCAACACACTGGAGAGCCAACCAAGGGGCTCAAAACAAGAACAAGAGGATCAACACACTGGAGTGCCAACCAAGGGGCTCAAAACAACAGCAAGAGAATCAACACACTGGAGTGCCAACCAAGGGGCTCAAAGCCAGCACACTGAGCACAGAAACTTCAGGGATTGGCTTTTCTTAAAGCCCATTGTGATTAGCTGAATCAAGTGAGCTGTTCATGAAACCCTTCTCATGTGTTTCAAAGGGTTTATTCTCATCTTTCAAAGCATCGTTTAATCCACAGATGTGGTCATAAAAAGTATATAAGCAGCAAAACATAAACAGCACATTTTTCCAAGTGCTTCCTCCCTGAATTTCTATTTTTGAAAGTAGAAGATTCTGTGTGAAAACACTTCAAAGAGCTCAGTTACATGACTTAGTTTTAGTTTTAGTATTTTGATACTTAAAGAAACCTCACTTTTAGTGTTTTGTGATGATTTAAGAGGCTATAAAAGCATGTCCAACACACAGCATCTCTGCATGCAACGCTAATTCAAGCAGCTGTCAGGAAGACAGATACAGAAAGCCCTTACCTGAGACATGGCTTGTGAAAGGAGCCGCTGGGAGCCGGTGTGAGAATTCCTAACTCCCTGTGTTGTGAGGTTCCCCCTCTCAGAACCCTTTTTAAAGCGAGGCAATGCGATTGGTCATCTCCTCATTCCAGCTGCCAGTGTTGTCCCTGCTTCTTCTCATGAGCAGTTTATTATTAGTGGCGATGACTTGTCTTTGTAGAAAGCAGCCAAGTGTTTCCTCACCAGATCAAGCCCTCCAGTGTGATGCAGGGGACAGCTGCGATTTTCCACCCTTTTACAACTCTGTGCTTCAGACTGCAAACAGCAGAGTTTCACATACAAGGCAATGCGCTGAAAGTATGGTCCTCCCTCCCTGTTTCAACATTTTATTCAAGCCAGCCCTTCTTTTGAACAACCAAACCCTGAAGGTACTTTACCACCTCTAGTTCAGACTCAGACAAGTCAAACAAACTGCAATAGAATTCTCTTTTAAGCTGTTTTTCTCCCACTGAAGTACAAATGCAACTCATGTCTCTTAGTAATTCAAAGGCAGGCCCCGAAGATGTCTGCAGTATTCTCCTGTTGAAATGTGGAACTGACACTCCCTTAACAAGCATGTTTAATGCTTCTGTACTGACTAGTCGTTCTAAACAGATGGAAACAAGCAGTTTATTAAACTTGTCTTTAAATCTGGTTGTTACCGATAGAAATAATTATCGTCCAAATTCCTTATTGCCTGCAATGTCAAAACAACTGGAAAAATGAATTCAAACACAGGTTATAATTTCTATTATGTGTACTGCTTCAGGGTTGTGGATGTCAGTCTATGCTTTCCATGCCACCCATAACTGCAAGATAACTGATAGGACCCAAAAGAAACTCTAGCACCCCAACGAGAAGCCTTTTCTCTTGTGTTGCAATATTAAACTCCTTTCTAGTGACCAGCTTGTGTCAGCTCACTAGTCCATCCACAAAGCAGCACAGTCTGCAGGGGTGACAGTAAAGACTCCTGTTGCACAGCAGAGTCGCGCGATCCAGGTTTAACTGCCAGCTTGATTAGCCGCACGGTGTACAGGTACATTATTTTATAGTAAAAACCAGGAATGGATCAAACTGCTATGCAATGGCAGTCTTATTGCCACCCCTCCTGCAGTCTTGGAAACAACTATAATGTAAAAATAAAATTTTAAAAATCTGGTCATAGAACTTCAACTGGAAAACAGCCCCTACAAATCATTGCATGAGGAGATGCCACAGCAAGTGGAGCTGAAAGCTGTTTGAAAGCAGTTCAATCAGTCAACAGAACAGAATGGAAATTGGGAATAACCCAATTCCTAACAGCGACCACCAGCAGGAGTATAAATATCTCTGAATGAACGCAGGGAGGGCATCAGTTGTCAGTGTTTGTCTCTTGATAGCAGCACCTGCTCATGGCCGGAGTGTTTTAAATTCCAGACACAAGCTGCTACTGATGAAGATGCAGCTGCTGATTCACTCTTGTTGTAAACAAGAGCGGACGGGCGTGAAGTTAAACTGGGGTGTGGGGTTCTACTGTATTACTTCATGATATACGCGCCCCAATGTCTGCTGCACGCTGCACGCTGAAAAGCGATTCAGGGTACACTGTCCTTGATTGAGCTGAAGATATGGCAATGGCAACTCAAGACCTGCACAGCAGCAAGGCAGCTCAATTTAAAAACCTTACGAGGTCAGAATGAAGCGGGCGCTGAATCCAATCGCAAGAACGGCTCCAGTCACAATACTTTAAGGCCTGTTTTGTTTTATTTATTTATTTTGTTAACGAGAATTTGGAAACAATTCCGTAGGTTCTTTGGAAATAATGAAAATAACAGTTTTAGTGAATTGTAAGCATGATTGAATTAATGAACAATCCGGCTTCAGAAAAACATT
Organism: Polyodon spathula; assembly: GCF_017654505.1. Taxonomy (NCBI): domain Eukaryota; kingdom Metazoa; phylum Chordata; class Actinopteri; order Acipenseriformes; family Polyodontidae; genus Polyodon; species Polyodon spathula. The sequence continues at coordinate 1,064,348 of NC_054556.1, read as the reverse complement.
CCTAACAAAATATTCCTTAAAACAGTCTTTTAGGGTCCCGTGAATGTGAGGGTACAGCAGCAGTGCATTTTGTGATTAGGGTCCCGTGAATGTGAGGGTACAGCAGCAGTGCATTTTGTGATTAGGGTCCCGTGAATGTGAGGGTACAGCAGCAGTGCATTTTGTGATTAGGGTCCCGTGAATGTGAGGGTACAGCAGCAGTGCATTTTGTGATTAGGGTCCCGTGAATGTGAGGGTACAGCAACATTGCATTTTGTGATTAGGGTCCCGTGAATGTGAGGGTACAGCAGCAGTGCATTTTGTGATTAGGGTCCCGTGAATGTGAGGGTACAGCAGCAGTGCATTTTGTGATTAGGGTCCCGTGAATGTGAGGGTACAGCAGCAGTGCATTTTGTGATTAGGGTCCCGTGAATGTGAGGGTACAGCAACAGTGCATTTTGTGATTAGGGTCCCGTGAATGTGAGGGTACAGCAGCAGTGCATTTTGTGATTAGGGTCCCGTGAATGTGAGGGTACAGCAGCAGTGCATTTTGTGATTAGGGTCCCGTGAATGTGAGGGTACAGCAACATTGCATTTTGTGATTAGGGTCCCGTGAATGTGAGGGTACAGCAGCAGTGCATTTTGTGATTAGGGTCCCGTGAATGTGAGGGTACAGCAACAGTGCATTTTGTGATTAGGGTCCCGTGAATGTGAGGGTACAGCAGCAGTGCATTTTGTGATTAGGGTCCCGTGAATGTGAGGGTACAGCAGCAGTGCATTTTGTGATTAGGGTCCCGTGAATGTGAGGGTACAGCAGCAGTGCATTTTGTGATTAGGGTCCCGTGAATGTGAGGGTACAGCAACAGTGCATTTTGTGATTAGGGTCCCGTGAATGTGAGGGTACAGCAGCAGTGCATTTTGTGATTAGGGTCCCGTGAATGTGAGGGTACAGCAGCAGTGCATTTTGTGATTAGGGTCCCGTGAATGTGAGGGTACAGCAACACTGCATTTTGTGATTAGGGTCCCGTGAATGTGAGGGTACAGCAGCAGTGCATTTTGTGATTAGGGTCCCGTGAATGTGAGGGTACAGCAACAGTGCATTTTGTGATTAGGGTCCCGTGAATGTGAGGGTACAGCAGCAGTGCATTTTGTGATTAGGGTCCCGTGAATGTGAGGGTACAGCAGCAGTGCATTTTGTGATTAGGGTCCCGTGAATGTGAGGGTACAGCAGCAGTGCATTTTGTGATTAGGGTCCCGTGAATGTGAGGGTACAGCAGCAGTGCATTTTGTGATTAGGGTCCCGTGAATGTGAGGGTACAGCAGCAGTGCATTTTGTGATTAGGGTCCCGTGAATGTGAGGGTACAGCAGCAGTGCATTTTGTGATTAGGGTCCCGTGAATGTGAGGGTACAGCAGCAGTGCATTTTGTGATTAGGGTCCCGTGAATGTGAGGGTACAGCAGCAGTGCATTTTGTGATTAGGGTCCCGTGAATGTGAGGGTACAGCAGCAGTGCATTTTGTGATTAGGGTCCCGTGAATGTGAGGGTACAGCAGCAGTGCATTTTGTGATTAGGGTCCCGTGAATGTGAGGGTACAGCAGCAGTGCATTTTGCTTTCTTAGCTTGGGGATATAATTGACCTGCCCTGCAAGCAGTAGGAACAGCAAGCAGGGTTGTATGTAGTGAAGAGATACAAGTATACAATTTAAGTCTAAAAAAGGATTTTAGAAGGCTTACTTTAAATAAATAAGAAATGACAATTTGTAAAAATGCATTGTTTTTTATTAACTTTATTGAAACCCTTTTATATAATGGAAGTACACGTAGTCAAGACCTCTCGTTAAGATCACCCCCTGCCCCTCCATACTGCAGGGTTCATCCCAGTTCAGAAATGCAGAACCATGTTCCTCGTCTATTTTAATAGTCTAAACAGCGGCAGATCCAAATACTGCAGCCCCACTTACCTCTATAGGCATCCTGCTGCCGTTTTCTCGCTGCTTGAGTTTGGCTTTTTACTTAAATACCTTAAAGCACAGTTAAGCAAGCTACTTCAAAGTAACCCTGTCCCGCGATATCAAGCAGCACCGCTGTTTACATGACATTAAAACAGACTCACTTCAAAGTAACCCTGTCCCGCGATATCAAGCAGCACCGCTGTTTACATGACATTAAAACAGACTCACTTCAAAGTAACCCTGTCCCGCGATATCAAGCAGCACCGCTGTTTACATGACATTAAAACAGACTCACTTCAAAGTAACCCTGTCCCGCGATATCAAGCAGCACCGCTGTTTACATGACATTAAAACAGACTCACTTCAAAGTAACCCTGTCCCGCGATATCAAGCAGCACCGCTGTTTACATGACATTAAAACAGACTCACTTCAAAGTAACCCTGTCCCGCGATATCAAGCAGCACCGCTGTTTACATGACATTAAAACAGACTCACTTCAAAGTAACCCTGTCCCGCGATATCAAGCAGCACCGCTGTTTACATGACATTAAAACAGACTCACTTCAAAGTAACCCTGTCCCGCGATATCAAGCAGCACCGCTGTTTACATGACATTAAAACAGACTCACTTCAAAGTAACCCTGTCCCGCGATATCAAGCAGCACCGCTGTTTACATGACATTAAAACAGACTCACTTCAAAGTAACCCTGTCCCGCGATATCAAGCAGCACCGCTGTTTACATGACATTAAAACAGACTCACTTCAAAGTAACCCTGTCCCGCGATATCAAGCAGCACCGCTGTTTACATGACATTAAAACAGACTCACTTCAAAGTAACCCTGTCCCGCGATATCAAGCAGCACCGCTGTTTACATGACATTAAAATAGACTCACTTCAAAGTTTTGTCTAACTATAACCTCTTTTTTATCTGAGGTCAGGTTAGTTATGGTCCACAACACACATTTAGAAATAATATGTTATATCTGCAAATACAATTCACGACCCGTCCCCCTCACGATAATGTCAGCCAGTCAAACTGTAACCTGGTTCAGTTTTCACAGAACAGGACCGCGCTGGTCAACGCAAGGGGGCTTTGACAGTATATTACTGTAGAAGAGATTCAAAGTAACCCTGTCCCTGTGGACTTTTAGCATTAGATTATATTAAAGAACCCAAACGAGTCGAGGTTACGAGGAGACAAAAGAAGGGAAAGAGAAAGCACCCAACAAGAATCTGTGCTCCTGTCTCTCGCCTCGCTTCACAGTGTTAAAATGTTCCTGAAAAATCCTCTTTGATTTTGATCTTATTGGTTTTTTTAATTATACATATTTTTTTGAAAACATGTTAAATAAATAGTATTTACAAATCATATGACAGACATTAAAATACTAATAATAATAATAATAATAATAATTCTGATTAATCTTAATTTTTTCTTTAAATTATTTCTGGTGCAAAAAAAGGCAACACATTATGATAATTCATCATGTTGTATGAATATTAAACAAAGCAAGCTTGTAAACTCGCTTTGTTAATAGATTTATTATCGCAGCAACAGGAAGCCACAGGGATTCTAATGGTCTTGATTCTTTGCTCTCTCAGAACTGGCGGTGAATTTTCAACTCCTTCAGGTTCCATCAGGTTAATGGTGAGGCACTTCAAAATAATAATAATAATAATAATAATAATAATAATAATAATAATAATAATAATAATGACAGCAGGTTCTAAGATACGCTATGCAGTGTATTGCTGTGACAGGGGTGTTGATCTATAATACTGTAGACAAAAGCAGCTCATCCAGACCTTAAAAATCTGAAGACATTCAGTTGGTAAAACAAGTCAGTAATATAATTAGATAAGCGCTTTGTTGCTGTTCTCAGTGCCTAACGAGATCTGAACATTCCCGTTGATGTAAATGTGCTGGTTACAGCAGTTTGTGTTAGCGCTACAATGCAACAGAAGTACCTTTAAGAAATGAAGTCAAGCCGTACTGTAACAAGTATTCAGTGTGCTGGGTTTAGTCTTTCCAGCTCCAGCAGACACCCTGTTTACTCACCCTTTAAAAAGCAGCCTATTGTGACAGAATGGTAATCTTCCCACATTCTCCGAACTGCCAGCAGCATTCTGAATTACTGCCAGCCTTTAAAAACAATCTTCACAACCAGCCTGTAACCTTGCTTTGGTCAGAGTTCATCTACTGAATTATAATTCTCTTAAGAGTTTCCCACACTATCACATAGACAAGAGGATGGGAAAGCAAGAACAAACATTACAAACTTGGAGAGGAAATATATATATTTATAGTCTTTTTAATTTCAACGCAGGGCTGACTTGTAAAAATCCCGTCTCTGCAGAATCCCTGGCGTCGATTGCCAACCTGTCTTTGATACTCCTTGCTCTGTCCATTAGTTGCCCTGGAAGGGGATTAGTTTAGTGGGGTTCTGAGAGCCCACTGGACCGGTCCGGTGGAGCAGTCTCCTCTCGGGATGGCAGCACCGGGCTGAGGAGGGGATCATACCGGCAGCCCGAGCCGGTGCTTCTTCTTCTTCTTGAGGGGTTTGGAATTCGTCAGCCTCCTCAGATCATCTTCTCCATCCGAGTCATCCATCTCATCATCAGCGGAGATCAGGATCTGACACACAGACACACAGACAGCTGCTTAAAACCACCCATGCTTGGAGACAATGTGCAGGACTACACTACAATGTTTCTACTGCAATGTGTGTGCGTGGAGACCAGGGCTGGAAGGAAGACTCGTATTGCACAGCAGTTTCACGCATTCCAGAGCTGACTACAAGTTTGACTGGCCACAGTGTAAATCTTGCTAAACACAGATAACCCTCTGTGCAACGGGAGTCTCATTTCCATTCCTGTAACAGAATGAACCGTGTCCCCGGCTAAGAGCAAGGGAACCCCCCTGGATCCCTACGGTTAGAAGCCCGGCCGGAGTGCGGATGCAGGAGTCTCCCAAGGCTGCTCACCTCTGACTCGGACTCCTCGTGAGAGTGAGCCCGCCGATAACGGACCTTTCTGCTGCTGCGAGAATCGTCCCCTCTCTCCTCCTCCAGCTTGGCTTTCGTCTTGCCCTTCTTCATGAGGAAGTTATCAACCACCCAGAACATCAGCGCCTGGTAGGGCCACAGAGAACAGGGTTACTGCCCTGACAGACATGCATGCAAATACAGAGTCACATCATGATACATTCATCCGCAGACAGACCATAACCAGGACCTCTTCACTGTCATGTATCCACTGTTTAGGGGCGGTGCACTTACATTGACAAAGAAGGGAACTATCAACATAACAATGGCCAGTTCCAGCTGGGGGTTCTCAATGGGATTCAGGAGCGCAAGCTGCAGAACAAACACAGAAACAGGATTGCATGGGGAAATGAACCATAATTAGGAACACATCTTATTAAAGTTCACCACAGTAAATCTGCACAGTAATATTGTAGTCGCCCCCCACCTCATGCTTTTACCATAGCCCACCATGGTCTGGTATGCTTTTATAATATGCTTTACCATTTCTCTGGTGCTTTACAAAGCTAACCTATGCATTACCGTGCGTTACTGCACTTTGCTATTCTTTTACAATGGGAAACTTGTCTAAGGGTCATGTCAGAGTTACATGTATATTTTGCAAGTTCAGGGTGCACACAGCCTCCTGCTAAGTCCCTGTATACTGTATCACTGATCCAGGAGCACTGACCTTCTTCCACTGAGGTAAGAGCAAGACCAGGATGATCACGACCTTCTCAAACATCATGATGAGGATGTAGAGAGCGCACTGGCCCACCCAGGCACTGCACTGCAGGGGCTCTCCTGAAACACACACAGCCCACAATCAAACAGTGCCTCACATGATACACTTACCATGAAATAACAGGGGATGGAAATGAGACTCCCCTTGCAGGTTTGAACACGTGCTTAATTAGCCCCAGTGTACAGGTAACAAGCTCAGGTGTGTTATTAAACTCATTTTAAACCCAGGAATGGATCAAACTGCTCTGCAATGGGAGTCTTATTGCCATCCCTAAGAATCATTGGCAACAAGGGTACGTGATTATCGAATATCCAGGATGTACAGTAAGAGTACGTTCACCAGTTCTTCTGCCCTCGTTCTGTCTGAAACTGTTTACAGCTGCACCATATAGTAAAGAGCCCAATAACAATGATGTCACTTCTATCACTTTCAGAAATTTGACAGAAGTTGGACTGAGAGCTACTGGAATACCCCCGCTATTTGGGGGGAGAACAAAAGGACTGAATTACAGGGTGTAAAAAAAAGAAAAAAATAACCCTGATGAATTTCAAATGTGCCAGACGAAGCAGGACTGCTGTGTTATACAAACACAGTCCGTCAGTTCAGTTTGGATACGTAACCCCCCCTCTCCCCTCGCTTACTGTTAGGACAGTCCCGTTGCTGCACTGTTAACCTGGCAGAGCTACAGCACTCCTTATATAGGGACAAATCATTTCAATTCACTGTGGAGCAGGGAACACTGGCCCCCATCCAAGACACTGCCTTTATAACGCACTGACTTCATCACACTCGCTTCCAATGCAAACACTCTCACTGTGCCAGTGTCCATAGAAGACAGTGGCAAAGACATCAAAATGTTTGTGAGACTAACTAAACATTTCATTTCAAATGAGGTAGAAGATCATGAAACAGATCAAACCCCCATCTCTGTGCCTCATTCCTCACTGTAGACCAGCTGTGCAGAACACACTGCTATCAGGCTGACTTGAATCCCACTGGAATTATAAAACAGGGCTTTGAGAATAAAGGACGCATCTATTACTGCAATTCAGGGATGCAAATACGATTCCTATTGCATAACAGTTTCACCCATTCCAGGTTTTAACACAAGCCTGATCAGGTAGCAAGCTCAGGTGCGTCTTGATAAACTCACAGTAAAAACGGGAATGGATCAAACTGCTATGCAACGGGAGTCTTATTCCCATCCCTGATGGATTAGGAGTTACCAGGCTCCTGCACTGAAGGAGTAGTTACTGAGAAGAGTTTGATTCCTCGGCTTGTGAAACTTCAGTCCTGTGCGGACTGTTTAAGCTACCTAAGCAACTTGACAGCAGTGCGCCTGACCCCAGACCCCCAGCTCACAACACCCGCTCTGTGCCTTCTCATAAAAAGCTACTGCTGAACCGCGGGACTTCACGGAAACGTAACCGCCCACTGCCCCCTTCAAACAGAAACACAGTCTGTGCAGAATGAAGAGGGCTTAGTCAGTGTGGGGTTTTATATATAGAACAGAGAATTAAAAATACTCAGGATCCAACAGGATAGTCACCAATCACTAGAAATACTTTTCTACATCATGAAGTAATTGAGAAAGTGAAACTCAGTGTTTTAATAATTAGCTACGTCACGTTAGTCTGACAGCAAAGCTTTTTAATATAACAGCACGCTACCCTGCATGGCTAGAACACTTCTCCCAAATAAAAAGATACACCCGCACTCCAGGGCCCTCGCCATGAAGCTCTTATAAACACTGGCTGTACCTATTAAGGAAGTCTTCAGTGAGCACATTCCATCAGACTGCTATTTCAGTAAGGATGGCACCTCCTGTAACGTGAACAGGTCAGGAACCCAAGCCTCTCACTCATCTACAGACGAGACAAGGGGCTTCTGTCATCCTTTCTAAATATCACTGGAGCACAGAGCCAGGCTGCGTTTCAGAGCTCTCATCCTGCATGCTGGCTGCTTCCAAACATGAGAAGAGTTTCAGGTCTCATCCCTAACTATCAAACACTCAACAGAGCTACATTTAAGAAAGTTCAGTGTCTTCAAGACAGTCCAGAATGTTGCCACTGAATTTAATGAAGATTCTTTTAGCCTTTCTGAAAATATCACGCTGACTCCAGAAGCATTCAAGGGGAGATTGTGAAGTGAGGCTGGTGAGGGTATAGCGACACCTAGTGGTTTGTATGTCAGTTCCCATATGATCAGTCAATGCAGGGAGACACGTCTTGTTGATGCCAGTTAATGAATTCAGTCCCAGGTGTAATGCATCCACAAACACAAACAATATTTCTGAGGAAATACTTTTGAGTTAATAAGGCAGTGACTCTACAGTGAGCAGATTAAACTGGCCGTGCACACACTCATTTCAAAATGCTCATCTGCCTTTTCAACAAAGAGGTGCACCTGCTTTAGTGTTTATTTACTGTCATCTTTTTGCATTATTATATTTTTTTTTAAATCATGAAAACCAATGCAATGCCAGACTCAATGCAAGATTCAAATCAATGCAATGCAGAGTTCAAGGCTTAGGAAGCTGCTTTGCCACTTGTAACAATTCCTGACCGTATTGTAATAGAGGTTTTATTGTGACACAAGACCAAAAGAACAGCAGAGTTCACTGAAGTTCCCTAAGTGTTCTTGACAGAATGTGTTTTTATAGTTGGTACGAATACAGACCCTCCCCCTATCTCATCATAAATGGCCATTTGATCTTACTAGCAGCCCTTCAGGTCCAGCACATGTACATCGCGATACAGATGGTATTGCAGCCTGCATGTCGTGATGCGTACTGCGCCGTGATATCAGATGGTATTGCAGCCTGCATGTCGTGATGCGTACCGCACTGTGGTATCAGCACATGGTTCCAGCCCTGCTTTCAGACGTGTTTGAAGCAGTGTGAGTTCCGCAGGGTCTCTGGAGTGTAATGTGTGGTTCTTACCATACTCCCCGAAGCGCAGAGAGTCCCACTGCTGCCACTCCACGACCCACGAGACCACGCGCACCCCCGTGTAGATCACCAGCATCCCCAGCGTGGCGTCTAGCAGGAAATTGATGAGGTACCTGCAGCCAGAGGGGAGAGGGGAGAGAGGAGCACCACGTCACTGCACCTGCACCAGGTTACAACAAGCAAACAACACCCCACTGTGCAGAAAACCCTGGTCAGCACCTTCCTGTAATTCCATCAGGAGTTACAACAAGCTGAAGAATAATAAAAGAAATCAATTATACACCCTACAAACTAATACTGCTCTTTTAATACTGCTGGGGGACTGAGAGGGGTACTGAAATGGATTTGTTTCATTTCAGAAATGTTTATAAATGACTCTAGCATGAATGTGAGCAATACTACACCTGTGCAACAGAACTACAGCATTCATTTGAGAACATTACTGAATGCAAACCCCTTACACTGAGCATATGCTTCTGCATCTACCCCGAGGGTTACACCTACGTGCCACATGCACATTTTAACCCATGCAAACAGCTGCCCCTCCACCCAGCGCTAGTAGAATGAAATCACTTACAGGGAGCAGGGGTCCTCTTCAGTGAGGTCTGATAAATAAACGTTTGCAAAGTGAATGAATAGCATCCCAATAGCCTGCTTGGAAGTGTCCAAAAACCTGTGAGAAAAGCAGGCTTAGTGACAGGTCTTCAACATGAGTGAGAATGACAGGACTCTACACAGTCAGTAACGTTCAATATGTTCAAGAACTACATCATCTTATTGTAGTACATCCCCTGTACCACAGACACGCACACATTCACGCACACACACGCATGCAGACACACACATGCACGGACGCAGGAACACAGACAAACACACAGCAATATCAAAACACATGACTCTACATTGATTTACACTGATGTCTGTATCATTAAAAAACAAACAAACAGGATCCTCCCCAGCACTTGAAACAGGTTTTAGACACTACACTGTGTTTGTTTCTGTTCCTCTGTGGTAATGTAATCCTTCACACAGACCCTGCTTTCCAGGCTGGGTGCCCGTTGTTCTCAGTTCCTGTTTTGTTCAGCGTTCCTCCCTGTTGAAACGCCAGCTGGGTTTCTGTAAACATAACTGCAGATCTAAACCAATGGGGTGAAGCGTGGAGGAGCTGCGATACTCCACTACCATGGTACCAGAGCCACAAGTTCCAACACGAAAGAAGCCAGACTCTCAACCCTCAGCACTGCATGCATTGACACACATAGGCAGGCTTTAAACACGTCGCTATCAACTCGTGGCTTCTCCCAAACTCACAGAAACGATTCTAGTTTGGGTTGAGTTCACCACTCCTGTTAAATTCTAGCTGGGACCCTTAACATGGTGATATGAAAAGGAGGCAGACAATAAATGCTAAATGTATTTCAGTAGAAGAGCAAGCAGCAGTGATCATGTTACCATATCCTCCACGGCCGTCTCTCATGCTTCGGTTCCCGGAAGCGCTTCACTGCAACAGAAGGAGACATTTGAAATGAAATTAGCAACACAACACAATGGAAACGGGTCCTGTCTGCGCTACTGTACGCTAGCCAATATGATGTGCAGCAAGGCAATGGAACTGGTACAGCCTCATGTTGCAGAGTGAGCGAGCCAGCCAAGGAAAAGTCCACCCTAAGCATGACTGCAGAGCCTGCTCTTCTCTGCTGGCTGGTTCAATCACTTCTTTAAAATCCAGGGGTCCCAGAGTCGACACTGGCAAGCTTCCAGCCCCCGGGAGAACAAAGGCCACGTCTGCACGTCGAGCGCTGGCCAGTAGGAGTCGCTCTAGCACAGTGTGGAGAAACAGTTCCTGACCATTTTGCCTCCTAGGGCCAAAGCAACGCTCCCTGCGGAATCCCTAGTAAGGGCCAGCAACTTGGCACTGCCAGGATACAAACCTGCGCACCCCTGATTGCATGACTCATCCTCCACACTACAACTCAGGGACCCCAAGAATATGGACTTAAAACCTTGTCCTGCACTCCTTTAAGGTATATTTAGGAACCAAAAGAAAACAATGCATTATTTATCTTCTAATATTCAATAATAAAGCAATTTAAAACTGATCTATTTGTTAAAAGTCAAGATTGTAATCAGTATGAGCGAGTAGTGTGGCCTGCCTGCACAAGACCTTAATTAACCTTGAAGGATATTAACTCCAGCAAATGAGTCCCTGGCTTGCTGATGTGACTCCAAAGAAGAAACCATTAGCTTTATCAGCAAAATATAGTCCTGCATGAAGAACAGGGAGCTCCCTGAAGGCAAGACACATTCTAATATACTGAGACGTGCAGACTGAACAAAACAAGAAAAAAAAAACCTTGATACCATACTGTAAATGTCAGGACTGTGCTGAATGTGCAATGGACCATACAAAAAACAGAGCACGCTATACATTATAAAAAGAGATTGAAACACATGTTATTTTTCTTTTTTTATGATTAAGCGCCTTTAGATTTATACAGAGATTACTCGGTATCAGAGGTCAGCAAAAACCGAGAACACCTGGTGAACATTGCTATAGAGCTGCAGTTACTCTGTGAACACTGCTAGAGAGCGGCAGTTACTCTGTGATCATTGCTAGAGAGCGGCAGTTACTCTGTGCTAGAGAGAGGCAGTTACTCTGTGCTAGCAGAGCTAGAGAGCGGCAGTTACTCTGTGATCATTGCTAGAGAGCGGCAGTTACTCTGTGAACACTGCTAGAGAGCGGCAGTTACTCTGTGAACACTGCTAGAGAGCTGCAGTTACTCTGTGATCATTGCTAGAGAGCGGCAGTTACTCTGTGATCATTGCTAGAGAGCGGCAGTTACTCTGTGATCATTGCTAGAGAGCGGCAGTTACTCTGTGAACACTGCTAGAGAGCGGCAGTTACTCTGTGATCATTGCTAGAGAGCTGCAGTTACTCTGTGAACACTGCTAGAGAGCTGCAGTTACTCTGTGATCATTGCTAGAGAGCTGCAGTTACTCTGTGAACACTGCTAGAGAGCTGCAGTTACTCTGTGATCATTGCTAGAGAGCTGCAGTTACTCTGTGATCATTGCTAGAGCTGCAGTCACTCTGTGATCATTGCTAGAGCTGCAGTTACTCTGTGAACATTGCTAGAGAGCTGCAGTTACTCTGTGAACACTGCTAGAGAGCTGCAGTTACTCTGTGATCATTGCTAGAGAGCTGCAGTTACTCTGTGATCATTGCTAGAGAGCTGCAGTTACTCTGTGAACATTGCTAGAGAGCTGCAGACTCTGTGAACACTGCTAGAGAGCTGCAGTTACTCTGTCTGCTAGAGAGCTGCAGTTACTCTGTGATCATTGCTAGAGAGCTGCAGTTACTCTGTGAACACTGCTAGAGAGCTGCAGTTACTCTGTGATCATTGCTACTCTGTGATCATTGCTAGAGCTGCAGTTACTCTGTGATCATTGCTAGAGAGCTGCAGTTACTCTGTGATCATTGCTAGAGAGCTGCAGTTACTCTGTGATCATTGCTAGAGAGCTGCAGTTACTCTGTGAACACTGCTAGAGAGCTGCAGTTACTCTGTGAACATTGCTAGAGAGCTGCAGTTACTCTGTGAACACTGCTAGAGAGCTGCAGTTACTCTGTGAACACTGCTAGAGAGCTGCAGTTACTCTGTGAACACTGCTAGAGAGCTGCAGTTACTCTGTGAACACTGCTAGAGAGCTGCAGTTACTCTGTGATCATTGCTAGAGAGCTGCAGTTACTCAGTTACTCTGTGAACACTGCTAGAGAGCTGCAGTTACTCTGTGATCATTGCTAGAGAGCTGCAGTTACTCTGTGATCATTGCTAGAGAGCTGCAGTTACTCTGTGATCATTGCTAGAGAGCTGCAGTTACTCTGTGATCATTGCTAGAGAGCTGCAGTTACTCTGTGATCATTGCTAGAGAGCTGCAGTTACTCTGTGAACACTGCTAGAGAGCAGAGCTGCAGTTACTCTGTGATCATTGCTAGAGAGCTGCAGTTACTCTGTGAACACTGCTAGAGAGCTGCAGTTACTCTGTGATCATTGCTAGAGAGCTGCAGTTACTCTGTGAACATTGCTAGAGAGCGGCAGTTACTCTGTGATCATTGCTAGAGAGCTGCAGTTACTCTGTGAACACTGCTAGAGAGCTGCAGTTACTCTGTTACTGCTGTGCAGTTACTCTGTGATCATTGCTAGAGAGCTGCAACATCATTGCTAGAGAGCTGCAGTTACTCTGTGAACACTGCTAGAGAGCTGCAGTTACTCTGTGATCATTGCTAGAGAGCTGCAGTTACTCTGTGAACACTGCTAGAGAGCTGCAGTTACTCTGTGATCATTGCTAGAGAGCTGCAGTTACTCTGTGAACACTGCTAGAGAGCTGCAGTTACTCTGTGATTGCAGCTGCTAGAGAGCTGCAGTTACTCTGTGATCATTGCTAGAGAGCTGCAGTTACTCATTGCTGTGAGTTACTCAACACTGCTAGAGAGCTGCAGTTACTCTGTGAACACTGCTAGAGAGCTGCAGTTACTCTGTGAACACTGCTAGAGAGCTGCAGTTACTCTGTGAACACTGCTAGAGAGCTGCAGTTACTCTGTGAACACTGCTAGAGAGCTGCAGTTACTCTGTGAACACTGCTAGAGAGCTGCAGTTACTCTGTGAACACTGCTAGAGAGCTGCAGTTACTCTGTGAACACTGCTAGAGAGCTGCAGTTACTCTGTGATCATTGCTAGAGAGCTGCAGTTACTCTGTGATCATTGCTAGAGAGCTGCAGTTACTCTGTGATCATTGCTAGAGCTGCAGTTACTCTGTGATCATTGCTAGAGAGCTGCAGTTACTCTGTGATCATTGCTAGAGAGCTGCAGTTACTCTGTGATCATTGCTAGAGAGCTGCAGTTACTCTGTGATCATTGCTAGAGAGCTGCAGTTACTCTGTGATCATTGCTAGAGAGCTGCAGTTACTCTGTGAACACTGCTAGAGAGCTGCAGTTACTCTGTGATCATTGCTAGAGAGCTGCAGTTACTCTGTGATCATTGCTAGAGAGCTGCAGTTACTCTGTGATCATTGCTAGAGCTGCAGTTACTCTGTGATCATTGCTAGAGAGCTGCAGTTACTCTGTGATCATTGCTAGAGAGCTGCAGTTACTCTGTGATCATTGCTAGAGAGCTGCAGTTACTCTGTGATCATTGCTAGAGAGCTGCAGTTACTCTGTGAACACTGCTAGAGAGCTGCAGTTACTCTGTGATCATTGCTAGAGAGCTGCAGTTACTCTGTGATCATTGCTAGAGAGCTGCAGTTACTCTGTGAACACTGCTAGAGAGCTGCAGTTACTCTGTGATCATTGCTAGAGAGCTGCAGTTACTCTGTGATCATTGCTAGAGAGCTGCAGTTACTCTGTGAACACTGCTAGAGAGCTGCAGTTACTCTGTGAACACTGCTAGAGAGCTGCAGTTACTCTGTGAACACTGCTAGAGAGCTGCAGTTACTCTGTGAACACTGCTAGAGAGCTGCAGTTACTCTGTGAACACTGCTAGAGCTGCAGTTACTCTGTGATCATTGCTAGAGAGCTGCAGTTACTCTGTGATCATTGCTAGAGAGCTGCAGTTACTCTGTGAACACTGCTAGAGAGCTGCAGTTACTCTGTGATCATTGCTAGAGAGCTGCAGTTACTCTGTGATCATTGCTAGAGAGCTGCAGTTACTCTGTGAACACTGCTAGAGAGCTGCAGTTACTCTGTGATCATTGCTAGAGCTGCAGTTACTCTGTGATCATTGCTAGAGCTGCAGTTACTCTGTGATCATTGCTAGAGCTGCAGTTACTCTGTGAACACTGCTAGAGAGCTGCAGTTACTCTGTGAACACTGCTAGAGAGCTGCAGTTACTCTGTGAACACTGCTAGAGAGCTGCAGTTACTCTGTGATCATTGCTAGAGCGCTGCAGTTACTCTGTGATCATTGCTAGAGCTGCAGTTACTCTGTGATCATTGCTAGAGCTGCAGTTACTCTGTGATCATTGCTAGAGCTGCACTTACTCTGTGATCATTGCTAGAGCGCTGCAGTTACTCTGTGAACACTGCTAGAGAGCTGCAGTTCCTCTGTGAATGAGTTGAATAACCCGGATGCCCCTGACAGGGAGAGTGGGAGTGGGTTACAGTCGTCCTCATGAGTACAATAACCACAGCACTCCAGGAAGGTGGAGTGTTATGGTTAAATAACAAGTACAATAAAGCATGTTTCACTGTAAATAAACAGCTGAACTCAGGGAGCTGCCTTCCTTGTATCGAGCTGTGCATCTGCTTCGCACCTCAATGTGATTTTGTAAGTGTGTGATTCTCAGTCACTGGAGTTGAAGGCGGCAAATGCCAAAGAACATGGAAGTGAGGCAGGTGCTGTCTTTGCAACTGATTACCCCTCACCCCCCACGAACCACAGTTTATAGTCTAGTTCTTGAATCTTCTTGAAGTATGACTCCGGTCTGGTTAACACACACCCTGACAGCTGAACAAACAAGATCCCCAGGCCTGTGCTGAATTCATGTCAGAACAATATTTCATGATTGAATATAGGTTTTACTCAGTTTCTTGTTGGCCATACACTACGTCTTCCATTGAACTGCCTTCAGTTTTTATTTTTTGCAGCAGATGGCTTTTTAATGATGACAAAGAGTCAGTGCCAGTGAAGTAACAGGTCAATACAATTCGAGGGAGTTCCATCGCTGCCTGTGACAGTGTAAAACACCACCGGAGATCAGAATCTTCATGAAGTCATGACATCACGTTTCTGTGACGTCACCTCTGCAGCACAAACAGATGGCTGGGGGTCACAAACGTTCCCACCTAGTCATTCTGCAAACACCAATAAGACTTCATAGCAAATGCATGGCATGCTCTTATAAAGCACAATAAAATCAATAAACCAGCAACACTGTTTGTACCTGACTTACCTACCGAGCTACTTATTCACAGGTTGTCATATCAAGGGCATCGTTAAACTAGTCTCCACATGCTCACACATTTTAACAATGTAGCAATGAAACTCACTGTAACCTTTATCACACCTTGCACATCCAGCAGCAGCTCGGCCTGCACACATATTTCAAGGCTCTTGACTTTTCTGTAAACGTACATATAAAAAAAAACCCAGTTCATTAAGAGCAGCAGCAGAAGTGTGGTGCTCTGACATTTCATGAGGCTCGGGGTTAGGGCTCACATGTGTCTAATAACTGCAAAGCGTTCACTGGAAATGAACTCTTTCAACACGATTAGCAAGCAAGAAAGGCTTGAGTTACTTTAACTTGGAGGAGAACGGGATTGAAATTGCTTTCAAATTTCCAATTTTTCCTGTTCAATATTAGCCAGTGAGAGTCTGTGCTGTAAGGCAGCGCTTGGGTTTGAACTCGCATTCTCCCACTTATAAAAAAAGAAGAAGAAGAAGAATCGTGACAAACATGCTATCAAAGCATGATGCACTGTGCAAGAGCCAGCTTAGGAAGCAGAGTCACTACTGAAAAGAAAGAGGCACGAGCAACGGCTCTTAAATGACAAAAGAAAATATCATTTGAACGTTCATCTACTACAAGGTCTTAATACAGTACAGGAGGAAAACTGAGTGTATATCAGGATGCACTGGAGTGTTTCTATTCATTACCAGAGTCCTGGTTCGCTTGTAGAAGATACCTGCTCAGCACAAACACAGAAGAGACTTTAAACAACACTGCTCCTCAACACAAGCAATGAGACTGATATTAGTGTGAATCACAAACTGAACTGCAAGGCATGACTACAACAGAGTTACACAGTGTACTCAGGGGGGGGGGCTGCATTGCATTACCCATGACTCTAAATACATGGGCATGGTGTCCTGAACACACACAGCTCACAGACCTGGGGCCAGCGCAATGCCATCAGCTCCTTCTCTTGTATTGCCTTTGCTGGTCTGATAATCACTGCACTGTGACACAGCTTCAGCACTGCTAAATGTAATACTGTAGGCTCCACATACATTAGGACATCACCAGTTCTAGAGGAAGTATTTATGAGAAACTGTTTCACTAGGCTGTAGCTGTGCACAGACCTGTAGGCTGCCATGCTTGCCTGCACACTGCAAGAGCACTGTTTACACACACAGTCTCCTAATAATCGTGCAGCCAGCTCTTTAACAAGATGGGTCTGCCAGTGTAACTCAACACCAGCCCCACTTGCATGGTGTTTGCACACTAATGCACCAAGCCAGTTGAAAGGGTTTCGGTGCATTAGCTTACAATGGAGCTCAGTGACTGCTCATTGCTCTGGGACTGGCTCCTGAAATCTGTCCCTCATTAAACTTTGATAAGCAGAGTAAACAGAATAATGTAAACCCTTATCACGAGGTCCACAGAGAATCTATGGCTCGGCTCTCTGTGTTCAACACCAGCCTTGAGAGAGACTCTGATTTTATTAGATTGTGTTTTTTGGTATATATATATATATATATATATATATTTTAATGGTACAGTTCCAGAGCCCTGAGAATTTGCTGAGGAATTTCTTCAGGCTACTAGGAGAGACCTAAAGGTGCTACAAGAACAGAACGATAACACAGAAACATCCATCAAGTGAACAGGGAACAACACTGCAAGGTCAAAACAGGAACGCATGGAACAAACTACAGTCCTCTCTGCAGATCTCAATAAAACCCACTTGCTTTTATCCCACCACTGCCTTCACTTCAATTCTAGGTTATTCAACTATTAGTAATGCATAGTAAAAACTGATATCTAAGGGTAAAGAGAGACATGGCACAGGCTGCCTTAGGCAGGTCTGCACTCATGTGTTAGTGAATTGCAGAGCTGTAAGGATACTGTATGAAGGAAAGTGAACTCCTTTTCAGTAAGTGTACACACCTCACCAAACAGGCTGTCAACAGAGTAAAGAACTTGAGAAACGGGACTCCCACTGCAGGTTTTAACAGGAGAATAAGATGCTTTTTGGACTCTGGAGACCTCTTGCTTGTTTAGTTTACTGGAATCCAGATTTAGTTTCTTTAACACAAAAAAGGATTTTTAAAGTTTCAGTTGCTTCCTGGTGTCAAATCACTTCCTGGGTTGCAGGTCAGATATACTCCAATAGCACAGCAGCAATCCCACCATGTGACCTCCGGCACAGGCTGTGATTCAGTAACAGGATTTACAGTGTTGATTTTTTAAACCTCATGAAAAAAACCAAAAAAACAAACGGGCTGGTCCAACAATACTGTAACTCTAACAACAGGTAAGAAATTCCATTTCAATTCAGTTTTAGCAAGAAGGGTGCATGTAGCTAATCGTGTAGTTGGAATTAAATTTCAAAATACACTTTAACTTGACTGACATTTTAGAATAATAAAATAAATAGAACCCTATCTTACCAAGCAGAATTCACATAGTCATTTTTGCAAATGTTTCCCACACCCTAACCCAATTTCATTTCCTAATTGTGATATTTGGTTATTTTACCAGAAATTACTGTAGCTGAGGTATAAACCAAACTATATATATATATATATATATATATATATATATATATATATATATATATATATATATATAGATATATATATATATAGATATATATAGATAGATATAGATAGATAGATAGATAGATAGATAGATAGATACACACACACACAGTACATTACAAAACCTGCAATTAAAAAGCGCTAGAGATGGGTTCACCTCCACACAATGTAACCCTTGATCCGCGTTTCCAGTGTACAGTATCACAGCACTTACGCATCAATGTACTGAACGCCACGACTGCCAGCAGCCCCTGCAGAAAGATCCCAAAGCTGTCCATCAGGGCTCCGTTCTCACAGCCCCGGTCGCTTGCCGTGGGGGTCAGGCTTGCCGATGAGGACACGGTGTTGTTTCTGGACGGAGCAGAGATGACAGCGCTCCTGATATCGTGGATCAGTGCCATTGCTGAAAAGACGCAAGCAGCAAACCAAAAACCAGAGACACCGAGCTTGCGCTTCAAAGTGATGCGAGATTCTTCAGAGCGCACTACAGCTGCAGCACTGTACATACGAATAGGATGTCCGGGGATAAGACTGCTGGAGATCTACAACTATGAGAAGAGTTTGGGTTTAAATGAATAGCAGCTCAGTCCATCCTGGCCTCTCCCAGCATCACCGCCACAACGAGAAGGGTGCTAAGCCTAGTCCTAGCGTAGCATTGTGAAATCGACCTGTTTGTGACTTGTGTCATTTCTACTCTCCGTTATTAACTATGCACGCATTTGGCTTGGAGTTTAAAACACGGCATCATCTCGCTTTTCTGCCGTCATGGTTATTATTAGCTACTCATTATTCTGTTTTGGCTGAATCAACAATAAAAAAATAAAAAATAAACAACGCACTTTTCAGTCTAGTCAGTTTATATCCTCCTCCTTTGAACCCGTGATGCTGGACAGTTGAGATGCCCCAGTCCCATCAAACCCGTGAAGCTGGACAGTTGAGATGCCCCAGTCCCATCAAATCGGCAAATTATGTTCCTCCTAGACCACTGATTTTCATCTGATTCTGTGGAAAACCATTCACGACTCCGTCCATTCATAAATCTAATCCTGCAGAGCCACGCACGCCTCTTCTTGTTTTGCATCAGTGTGTATTCCTTTGCGATGATATTAACAGATCCGCGTCACAACTGCATGTTACATAGCGGTACTAAAGACGGTCACATCATATATATATATATATTTTTTCTTCGCTGTCATTCCCAGATTCTCTCTCACACACACAGGCAGGCAGCGTCGTTGTTACGGATTTGTTGTAAACAGGATTCCAGGACTTTCGCTTGCTGTATTACTAAGTTCATAACCCGTGACCACCCGAACTCTACAGACGTTGCAATACAGTATATATAATCATAACACTAGCACCTGTACACGAGTAACCAGCTACACCCCACAGCTCCTCCGCTGCCTCTCTCTCCACACGCCCCGTTCACAGCCTCCAGGCCTGACGTTGCCCAGTCAGTGGTTTCCAGTGCACTCTGGGAGATGTAGTCCAACACACGGACGCCTTCCTGTATCTGCAGATACGTTAGGACGGCCGAGAGCTACTGAGCTGTACTACACTCCCCACATTCCATTGCGAGATGAATTCCGTGGCTCGTAGAGCTACGAGAGTGAAAACAATTGATAGTTCCGCGGCTACGTTACTGACTCGATTGAAAACTATAATCCCCCGCGCCAAAAATTAAAAAATAAATAAATAAAAAAAATCACAAAATCATATTGATTAAAAACAAATAAAAAGTGAAAAAAGTATTATACTGTAATATGCAACGGATACATTTGATTATTTTGCTTAGCCAGTTCTGATTCTGTTGGTATCCTGAGGTCTTTTTTTGCGTGTACACCCTTGCGTTGTGTCTTGAGCACACAGTGAGAAGTTATTCCACATGCTGTAAACGATGCACTTTACAAGAATGCCAGCTGAACAAAGAGCAGTTTGTATGAATGCAAATCCAAGAGGCAGGCCGCTCTCAGCTGGTCTACTTCCAGACAGGGGCAATTTCACTGTCTCTTGTTAGGAGTGCATGCAAAGAGAGTCCTCACTATACAGAGGAAGAAATGCACAAGCTTGTCATCTTTATTAATAGGTGTTAATCTTCCTGTTTCCTCTCTTGCCCGCCCAAAATGTGTCTAAAAGGAAGCGCTGTGCTAACGGCAGCCTGGAACTTCACAGGAACCCCCTGCACTGCACAGTGCCGGAGATCTGCTTTTCAGCCCTGTCACAGCAATACCCTTTTCTAAACAAGTTTCACCCCGATGGCTGTAAACTCAACAAGCAATGAGCAGCTTTCTGTTACCAGAATCCGGTCACTAGATGTGCTGAAGTCACGTGCGTCTGCCAGCGTGTCACCGAGGACACTTTAGCGCACTCTAACATTTCAATTTCAGAGAGCTTCCCACAGTTAGAAGTGTCAGGCACTGCCAGGTTCTATTAGGAATGATGATTCAAACATTATTTTAGAATCAGGGCTTTAAACATTCAATATATTTTATTGTTTTGTTTTTTTGCTAGCAAGCAGTTCAGAGCTCTTATTAGTTCAGGATGGAGCCCAGGATCCAAGGACTGTGTATTTTTTCTCTCTCTCTCTCTAGAGAGAATTTGCCAATGCAGTGTCAAAAGAAAGGTTATCGTCTCTGGAATATTATTTCAGCACATTTTTTTATCTTGGTGGATGTTGCCTTGCTCTTGTAATATGGATTTCAAGAAGGCTGCCATGGTGCGCAGCGCATGTAGAGGCATGAAAAAGGCTGCACTAATGTTTAATCTCTGTTCTTTCGTAGCCAGTCCGTTTTCAAGCTCCAGTGCTTGCAAGCCTGCAGTCCCAACTACAGCTCCTCAGCTTTCTAAAGGCCCGGAGAGATCAATTACAGTGACAAGCAAAGAAAAAAAGATTCCTAACAGGGGGCTTCTGTGGTGCGAAGGTCACTTTTTCCCCCCTTCTTTGCTTCATTTTGCTACTGCTAGGCTATACTGCTACAGTGATTGAAACTGGCTGCAGTGGAAACGCATGGCTGCGGAGAGACTGATGTCTCCCCCTCCCCTCACAGCTGTGCAAAACTACAATCCAGAACAGAATCAGCACAGGGGTCTGCAGGGCTGAAAGGCAGCTTGCCATCGACAGCTGTAACTATGAGGAGCGCAATCCGCAGGCAAGCGGCAGGGTTTGGACGCTCCTTTATTTGTTTACATGGATTTAAACACTAAACCACAATTAGAATCAAACAGTTAAACAGACACATTGTTTCAGCCAAAGTCTTCATAAAGGAGTGTGAAGACTTTAAGAATCTGGTCAAAAATGAAAAACTGTGTTCACCTGGTGAAGCACAGGAACACAGGAAGAAATAACTGCAGTGACAATGTCTGGCCACTGGTGGCACTGTTGTCTGTATAAAAGCCCCAGAACAGTGATGATAATAAAAATAATATAATGTCTTTATATAGCACCGTTCACAGTGGACCACCATCACAAAGCACCTTACAGAGGCAGGCTGTGAACTGTGCATTATCCGCAGAGTCACTTCCAATAGGACGTTGATTTAATATCTCATCCGCAGGATGGAGCACACAGAGGTGAAGAAACAGTGAGTCAGTCAGTGGCAGCAGTGGGATTTGAACCGGTGACCTTCTGGTTACAAGCCCTGGACTTTAACCACTGGACCACACTGCCTCCTGATCATCCATACCCTGTGTCGTGTTGTCGGTATGTGAACCTAGGTGACTGTATTAAATGCAGGCAGTCTCTACAGTGCCCAGAGCCCAGCGCCCAGCGATGGGCAGCCACAAGTCTTTACACTTCACTGTGGAATTGAGATTCGCTTACTAATAGAAAGCACTGTGTAAACTTATACATGCACATGAATATGAACCCCCATAAATAAACACACAGTCAAACACACAGCTTTGTTTTCACAATTCTTTAAAATAGTTACTCATATTCCACAAATGTATGTACAAGTTTATTTACATGAAAGTGGGCCCGTCGTTCACCGATGCATTACTTAGAGTATCAATAGGGATTTGCACATGTAAACACAGAGAGGCCAATACCAATACAGACGAGCAATGCTGATCCATCAGAGAGCATCTATGTACATCCACCAGATAATAAAGATCAAATACTGACCAAAAAACAACATTACCATACGAGTTTGGAAAGAGATAAACCTTTTCATTTATTAATACACACACACACACACACACCATTTAACTCGTCAAAAGTATGCAAGACAGATGCAAGTGTTTGCATAGTAGTAAGTGTACATTGTATGCCAGTTTCTTTCACATTCCAGCTTTCCAAATCCATTTCCTTATACAAATAACTGCTGTACACAGTCTTTACACAAAACACATGCTGCAGTCCTTTAGAAAGAGATGGGAGGACTGTTTAGGATGGCTTTTCCGATTGGTTACAGAGTTTCCCACTAAATTAAAGTTGAAATGTGTTTTAGGAGTTTAACTCCTAGTATACCCTGGTAAAATCACAACACTGTGCGGTAAAGCACAGCACAAGCACAGTCAAACCCCTGTAAACAATGGGAAATGCACAGCACAAGCACAGTCAAACCCCTGTAAACAATGGGAAATGCACAGCACAAGCACAGTCAAACCCCTGTAAACAATGGGAAATGCACAGCACAAGCAGTCAAACCCCTGTAAACAATGGGAAATGCACAGCACAAGCAGCACAGTCAAACCCCTGTAAACAATGGGAAATGCACAGCACAAGCACAGTCAAACCCCTGTAAACAATGGGAAATGCACAGCACAAGCAGCACAGTCAAACCCCTGTAAACAATGGGAAATGCACAGCACAAGCACAGTCAAACCCCTGTAAACAATGGGAAATGCACAGCACAAGCACAGTCAAACCCCTGTAAACAATGGGAAATGCACAGCAAGCAGTCAAACCCCTGTAAACAATGGGGGAAAAGCACAGCACAATGGGAAATGCACAGCACAAGCAGTCAAACCCCTGTAAACAATGGCACAGAAACAGCAAACAGCAACAAGCACAAGCAGAGTCAAACCCCTGTAAACAATGGGAAATGCACAGCACAAGCACAGTCAAACCCCTGTAAACAATGCACAGAAATGCACAGCACACAGCACAGCACAGTCAAACCCCTGTAAACAATGGGAAATGCACAGCACAAGCACAGTCAAACCCCTGTAAACAATGGGAAATGCACAGCACAAGCAGCACAGTCAAACCCCTGTAAACAATGGGAAATGCACAGCACAAGCACAGTCAAACCCCTGTAAACAATGGGAAATGCACAGCACAAGCACAGTCAAACCCCTGTAAACAATGGGAAATGCACAGCACAAGCACAGTCAAACCCCTGTAAACATCACCCTGTTGTCAAACGGTATTGCAAGTGCACCTTCATTCATGTCACACAATGTAGAAATGATTGGATCAGAAAGATATCATGCAAAAGGAAACCAATGCACAATTACTCACACACTGTAGTGTACAGAGTGTCTATCTCCTTCCTGTAATAGTTAACTTGATGGGGTCCCAGAGTGTTTACTGTAATATGGGTTAAATAACCCTTTTGTTTTCCAGTTGATTCAGAATTGAAAGAATATTCAAACCCAGCACTTCATTATATTGATCGACCTGAGCTGTGTTTTCTGGGTCCAGTTATTATTTACAAAGATAAACTACCACTACAAAATCCACCACTGCTCAGCTACAGGCAGCTGACTTGAGCAAAAGCAAATGCTGCTCAGTATGAACCTTGCATCATGTAGAAGTCTTTGTATTTCATTTGATTTTCTACCCTGTTTAGTTTTAAGACAGCACTGAGACACCAGCAAACCCCAGGCCTCAATGTGGTTCCTTTCAGTTCAATCAAGAGTCCCTCATCTTCACTCCTCCTCGGACCAGCAATGATTGGGTCTGAGAAGCAAAGGGCAGCCCCTCATTGGCTGGGCCACTTTTCAGATCTGCTACTGATTGGTCTGGCAGTGGACCAGGCTTTTCTCATTGGCTCAGAACCTTGAGTTGCAGACTGAAGTGCAGCGAATAGGAGACACGCCACAGAGCTGAATCTTTGGAAACCTTTTTTTGATTTATTAATTAATTTATTTTTTAAACCGTAATAAAAAAAAAAAAGGTTATGCTTACTATTTTCAAAAAGTCTTAATTTACAAGCTTAACAGCAGCTTTATTATTTTTTGTTGTTGTATTTAGTTGAGCACTTATTACCCGAATGTTCAGTTTGACTGAACTCGGAATATAAATCCAACACTGAGGCTTGTTCTGCAGCTCTTTCAAAGTAATTTCAAAAACACCCCAAGTTCGTATTACAAGGGGATCGCTAGTAGAAGACTACAAACTGAACTGGCAAAACAGGTGCACAGCAACCTGGAATAAAGCCACAGCACAGAGAAGCCTACAATTACACTGCATTGCATTTGATTGCACGGGTAAGCTTCGTGCAATTGATTTGAGGAAAGCTGATACACTTACAGAAGATTTAGATTTGAGAAATGTGTAAGCAAAGAAAACGTATCGCAATTATCCACCCTGAGATATCATATCATTCTATATACTGATCACATACCAGCCAACATTACCATGCTGATGCTATGATTGGAGAGCAGGTTTTATACAGTATGCACGCCACACCACGTCACAGCATGGAACACAATGGACCTGGGTTTAAAAGCTGGGTAACTTTTACATGGAGCATCACGCCAGGGTTAAAATCAAATTTAGAGAGGAGGGCAGGGAGACATATGCCTAAAGAAACCTAGCCAGGTCATTTCAAAGCGAGTACATTAGTCGCATGCCACATGCTATAGACCTGTTTAAAGTGTTCTCGCTTCCATGCCCTCCTCACTCAGTGATACTGAAAGACTAACTTTAATAAGCGCTGCAAATTCTGACAAAGAGTTGAAAACTGGTGAGACTGGGTGAGATTTTGGGGTTTTTTTGAGGGGTGGGGGGTACTAGGTGCCTACCTCTGAAAAAAAAAGTAATTTTTAAAAGTAATTTTTTTTATTTTCTTGTGCAAATAATTTTTAGAAAGGCTTTATCGGTTTATTTCCCTTTTCACAAAATACAGTTTAACCGAGAACATGTTTATAAACCCTCTTAAAAAAAAAAAAGGTTTTGTGACTCAGTTCCTCAGGGAATCTTAACTTTCACCAGCTTTGTAAAACCAGGCCCAAGGTGTAAAACAGAGTCGGTGCATTGAGAAAACTCGGCAGAAATCAACAACACCGTGACCACTAAAAACACCAAAGCGAAAGGGACTCTGAAGTGAATGAAGGGTGTGTATCTAGTGATGCGTACAATGGGAATACATTGAGTTCAGCATGAACTGATGCACACAAACAGTGATCAATACATCCAGAGAGCATACAGCACCCCCTGATACTAACACATACAGCCACCTGACATTTGTGTGTACCACATGGAAACGATGCCAGCTACACGGTTCATATGCAGCTTTGTATTATGAAGGACAGAGTATGAGAAGCAGTGCAGCATGAGAGCCGAGCGTCACCCACTCAAGGGCAGTCAGCCACTCTGATCTCTCAATGGTGGATCTCAGCTCGTATCAGACAGCAGCCAATACGATATTCTATACATCCTTCATGAAGCACCCTTACAACAGCACACCCTCTTTACAGGGAAATAAATATTAGATTTCACATCTGACACTTCACATTCCAGGGTGGTAAAGCAAAGCGAAATGACCACACGGCCCTTATAAATAATAATTCAATTTATAATAATAATAATAATAATAATAATGTGTGCTTTCTCAGTACAGTATGTCCCATTTTATAATGAATTTCACGCTTTATAAAGCATATATATCAAAGTAATGAACACGTCCCTGTATATCAACTACCAGGTCGCTTCCACTTTCACGAGATTACACTTCTAACAATCCTCATTTCGAGTCCTTGTTATTTATTTATTTTTTTAGTTTTGTGCTTTGTGATGCCGAGTCTGGGGTGCACTGAGATTATGGAGCCGCTCAGGGAAGGAGATCGGGTAAACACTCCGCTCGCAGAGAGCTGCTGTGATTGGAGGAAACTCTTGACCCACGGAGAAGCGTTCAAATTCGCAGGCTGTGATTTGCTGAAGTATTAGTGCAGTGCTGCGAGGCGTGAGGCCCCTGGGATTCTGTCAGTGAATGCACTCTCGTCTCAGGGAGAGTTGCACGCTGGAGTGGCTCCGTTCCCCCAGCCCCTCAGTTGGCGTACTGCTGGTAGAAGGCGAGTTTGACCCGCTCGATGTGGTGGCACAGCTTGATGGCGGGGCCCAGCTTCAGGTCCATGCACTCCTGGACAGTGGGCAGGGTGAGCAGCAGCAGCGCCTGCCCGTCGATTTCCTGAACAAACAAAACCACCAAATTAAAACGTTTCCAGCAAAGACCTCCAGCAACCGAACCAACTGTAATAACAATGTAAAAAAACAACTGATGAGACTCAGTCAAGTCACACTCCGGGAGTGTTTTGGCAGCAGTGCGGGAGCGCGGTGGTACCTGATCGAGGAATATCCGTGCCAGGGGGGCACAGTCCGTGGTCTTGATGAACCGGACCACGTCGGCCACACTCCAGTCCAGGGGGCTGCTCTCCAGCTGCAGCCTGTCCTCCACCACGGACTTCGGCTCCTGACAGCACACACATTAACACAAGTGAGCAACAGAGCAGCTCACACACATTAACACATGTGAGCAACAGAGCAACTCACACACATTAACACACGTGAGAGCAACTCACACACATTAACACACGTGAGAGCAACTCACACACATTAACACACGTGCGAGCAACTCACACACATTAACACGCGTGCGAGCAACTCACACACATTAACACGCGTGAGAGCAACTCACACACATTAACACACGTGAGAGCAACTCACACGTAACACACGTGAGAGCAACTCACACACATTAACACACACGTGAGAGCAACTCACACACATTAACACACGTGAGAGCAACTCACACACATTAACACACGTGAGAGCAACTCACACACATTAACACACGTGAGAGCAACTCACACACATTAACACACGTGAGAGCAACTCACACACATTAACACACGTAAGCAACAGAGCAACTCACACACATTAACAAACGTGAGCAACAGAGCAACTCACAAGACACACAGGGATGGAAAGAAGGCTTTACTAGAAGCTTGATTAGCCAGTGGGTATAGGTAACAAGCTGAGGCGTGTCTCTAAACTCCTGTAAAACCAGGAATGGGTCAAACTGCTATGCAATGGAAGTCTTGTTTCCACCCGTTACTGCACAGCTTTCCAGCTCATGTTTGCTGCACGCGTCTGAAAGATCAAGTGTCACACAAACAAGAAGCAATGTCTGGGTTTGAAAGGGAACGTGAATTGTATTAATCAGCTGTTTGGTTCAAGCTCTGTAACAATAAATACATATCTGGTGGTGCTCTCCTCTCTGAATTTAAACACACACGATGTTATCAAAACGCTGGTAGAACAAGCCCCCTGTTTGCATTACCTTGGGGGAGGGGGGCTTGTTCTCATCGTCGGAGAAGGAGAATGCACGGCTCTTCCTCTTCCTCTTGTCTCCCTGTGAGGGGGAGGAGGGTCGGGATTTCTTCTCGGACACCTCGGAGTCCTCCATGAGCTCGTCCTGCTGCTCCGAACCCGAGTCCTCGCTGCCAGACTCCTCCTCATCCAGATCCTCCTCCTCTCCGCTCCCCTGCAACAGGAAACAAGTGCAGGGTGCTTATTACAAGAGCAGGTACCAGCAAACTGCACTGCTGCCAGCAATCAGTCACTGCAATACTGGGACACAGAGGAAAGGGGCTCTACACCATGCACTGGCATTAATAACCATGCTTTACTGCCTTCCTGTGTCCTGTCTTTACAGGATCGCGTGACCGGCACTACCGATAGCCGGCGTGAAGGCTGTTTATTTTGGGCACTGCGTTTGAACTCGTCAGTGTATTTGCTCACTCTTTCCGCTAAGATAAACGCTGTGTAAATCACTGTAGATGCGCCTCGTCAGGGAAGCTCCCTGGAGGAGGTTGAAGGCGGTACCTGTGGGGATCCTGCGGGCGTGTTGTCCAGCGAGGCCGGGGACCTTTTCTTCTTGTGCACGAAGAAGTGCTTGCGTCGTTTCCGCCTCTTGCTGGGCTTCTTGACCCCCCCCTCCAGGTTGGTGTGCCCCCCCGGGGGGCGGCCGATACGCTTGCTCCTCTTCTTCCCGTAATAGTGAGCTGCTGGGGCAGGGAGGGGTGAGTTACAGGAGACGCTCCGGACAGCAAGACAAGCTCAGCTGTTACATATATATATACATATATAGCCTGCTGTTATATATATAGATATAGATAATAATTCACTGTTGGTGAAAATAGAATGTCTTTAAAAGGTTGACATAAAACAAACAAAACATTCTGCAATTCAGCTTGGAAAGTTCAGGTCAGCATTGAAATATTTAAGAATATGTGTTGTGCAGTGAGTGTGGACGGGCTCTGCGTGTACAGCCCGCTCTCGTGCAGCGAGTGTGGACGGGCTCTGCGTGTACAGCCCGCTCTCGTGCAGCGAGTGTGGACGGGCTCTGCGTGTACAGCCCGCTCTGGTGCAGCGAGTGTGGACGGGCTCTGCGTGTACAGCCCGCTCTGGTGCAGCGAGTGTGGACGGGCTCTGCGTGTACAGCCCGCTCTGGTGCAGCGAGTGTGGACGGGCTCTGCGTGTACAGCCCGCTCTGGTGCAGCGAGTGTGGACGGGCTCTGCGTGTACAGCCCGCTCTCGTGCAGCGAGTGTGGAGGGGCTCTGCGTGTACAGCCCGCTCTCGTGCAGCGAGTGTGGACGGGCTCTGCGTGTACAGCCCGCTCTGGTGCAGCGAGTGTGGAGGGGCTCTGCGTGTACAGCCCGCTCTGGTGCAGCGAGTGTGGACG
Source organism: Polyodon spathula (assembly GCF_017654505.1). Lineage (NCBI taxonomy): Eukaryota > Metazoa > Chordata > Actinopteri > Acipenseriformes > Polyodontidae > Polyodon > Polyodon spathula. Next base: position 1,035,244 of record NC_054556.1, on the reverse strand, counting down.
GGCTCTGCGTGTACAGCCCGCTCTGGTGCAGCGAGTGTGGACGGGCTCTGCGTGTACAGCCCGCTCTGGTGCAGCGAGTGTGGACGGGCTCTGCGTGTACAGCCCGCTCTGGTGCAGCGAGTGTGGACGGGCTCTGCGTGTACAGCCCGCTCTGGTGCAGCGAGTGTGGACGGGCTCTGCGTGTACAGCCCGCTCTCGTGCAGCGAGTGTGGAGGGGCTCTGCGTGTACAGCCCGCTCTGGTGCAGCGAGTGTGGAGGGGCTCTGCGTGTACAGCCCGCTCTGGTGCAGCGAGTGTGGACGGGCTCTGCGTGTACAGCCCGCTCTGGTGCAGCGAGTGTGGACGGGCTCTGCGTGTACAGCCCGCTCTGGTGCAGCGAGTGTGGACGGGCTCTGCGTGTACAGCCCGCTCTGGTGCAGCGAGTGTGGACGGGCTCTGCGTGTACAGCCCGCTCTGGTGCAGCGAGTGTGGACGGGCTCTGCGTGTACAGCCCGCTCTGGTGCAGCGAGTGTGGAGGGGCTCTGCGTGTACAGCCCGCTCTGGTGCAGCGAGTGTGGAGGGGCTCTGCGTGTACAGCCCGCTCTGGTGCAGCGAGTGTGGAGGGGCTCTGCGTGTACAGCCCGCTCTGGTGCAGCGAGTGTGGACGGGCTCTGCGTGTACAGCCCGCTCTGGTGCAGCGAGTGTGGACGGGCTCTGCGTGTACAGCCCGCTCTGGTGCAGCGAGTGTGGACGGGCTCTGCGTGTACAGCCCGCTCTGGTGCAGCGAGTGTGGACGGGCTCTGCGTGTACAGCCCGCTCTGGTGCAGTGAGTGTGGACGGGCTCTGTGTGTACAGCCCGCTCTCAGAGGACTCACTGTACTTGGTCTTGGTCAGCCCTGAGCAGTTCTCCGAGCAGCGCTCCAGTGCCATCCTCGGCCCGAACAGGTTGGGGCAGCACTCCAGCTTGATGCAGGTCTTCCTGCAGAAATCAGGCACCTGGTCGGCTGTCCTGACGATCTCCACCGTGGCGCGGTAACTCTTCCCTTTGTACCTGCAGCACGGACAGCAATGAGCGCGAGGCACAGGGGCTTCTCAGGGGTTTGTACAGTAATTCTGCAGTTCTCCCCCATGCTTTATTAGACAACACATTCACCAGAGCTTACCGAGGTCTGCCATTTGTTTAATTATGCTTTACCACACATTTCTGGGCTGTACAATGCTTGCCTAGGCTTTATAGTGTGTTTACCATTCTATATTATCCTTGTGTGTGTTCAGTTCTATTATACATGTGCGATGCATTTCCTCTCCTTTACTACACTTGTGTGTGTTCACTATGGGAGGCACTCTCCACTATTCCAGTGTACACACAAGGTTTAAAGAATCCTGCCTTGAAAGAGGTCTGACCGCAGCTCTGTAAAGAAATCCCAAAGCAGGGGGTCTTACTTGGCCTTGAGGGTCTCTCCGTACCCCTGCCAGCGAGCCTCTTCATCCAGCTGCAGCTCCCTCAGGACCCGACTGGGCTTGTAGGCAGCGTTGATCAGCAAGGTGAGGACCTGCAATTCAGAACAGAACGACAGCGTGAGGGCAGGCTAACGGAAACAGACCAAAATAAGGCTGACTCATGCAGAGGGCTGTGCAGTTCACCAAGAGGGCTCTAGCTTTCAATGTGCTGTAAACAGAGGGTGCTGGAGGGGGCGCCACACAGACAAAGTGCCAACGAGGTCTGAGCACCACGCCGACAGGAAAGTGCCTGCAGCATTGCTGCAATGTGATCCCCCTGACTGCGTGGGACTCAGGTACAGCCTGCCAACCTGAAAGCACACATCAAAATGACGAAGTGAACCACTTCCTAAAACCTTTCATAAAATAAACACGCAAACCACTTCATTTCAGCACTCTGCTGCTCCCTCAGAGAAGTTTCCCCATAGTAAAAGCATGGTGAAGCGTAGGTAAGCATTGTAAAGACCAGTGAGGTAAAGCATATTAATAAACATGGCAAACGATTGAAAACTACTGTAAATGCAAAGTATAAGAATGGGAAAACTGCAAAAACACCATGGGAAACTTCGAAGGGCGAGCATGCGTGCTTCTCCTGCAGTGCAATGACACGGAGGTGCAGTGCAGCCTCACCTCTTTGAGCACCAGCGCACAGTTGCCAGGCCCCACACACTGTGGCAGCTCCGCAATCCTGCCCTTGTTGAGGTACGGACCCGAGAAGCATCGGTGATTGAAATAGATTTTCGGACAGCAATATTTACCGTTTCCGAGCCCTGGGATGCAAAACACAGACATAAAAGACGATCCGTAGTTTATTGCCAGACACCCACGGAGTGCAGACAGTGATTAACGATCATTATGAGCGGAACTCTGATAACAAATCATTTTAAAAATTTCAATACAAAGCAGAACCAGACTGTCTTCTTGTATTTGGTAAATGTAAAGGTCAGCTGCCCTGCCCCCTGTAAAGGGATTGGGCGCAGTCACCTGACTCGCTGGAGTTGTAGTCCTGGCTCCTCAAGCCGTCGTGCGCGGTGTTTCTGGGTGCCACCCTGCAGGGCAGGGAGACACAGACAGCATTGTGATCAGATAGGAGATCTTCAGTAGAAGGACTGGGACACTGTGTTTGACAAATCATTTCTGTGGCAACACTTACTGTTTTTCTGGCTGCACCACAGCGATCTTCCTTTGCTTCTTGACTGCAAAGCAAGTTTAAAAGGGGTTCATTAAGATGTATCCAACGTAGAAAAGTTAAGAAACACTGCATAGAAATATCTAAAGGGGGCTGACATTACAGTGCAGCAGAAGAGCAGGCTGCTCGGTATTTATTATCTCTGCTTCCACAGGGCGCTGCAATGTATAACCACAGACTGCAGCATCCACATGAAGCTGTAGATGTACACAAATACTGTGCTACCAAGGACAGGCGGGTTAACAGCGCCAGTGTGTTTTGATGTGCCGTGCAGGGTTAGCGTTAGGGTCAACAGCGCCAGTGTGTTTTGATGTGCCGTGCAGGGTTAGCGTTAGTGTTAACGATGCCGGTGTGTTTTGATGTGCCGTGCAGGGTTAGCGTTAGGGTTAATGATGCCAGTGTGTTTTGATGTGCTGTGCATGGTTAGTGTTAGGGTTAATGGTGCCAGTGTGTTTTGATGTGCCGTGCAGGGTTAGTGTTAGGGTTAATGATGCCAGTGTGTTTTGATGTGCTGTGCAGGGTTAGTGTTAGGGTTAATGATGCCAGTGTGTTTTGATGTGCCGTGCAGGGTTAGTGTTAGTGTTAATGGTGCCGGTGTGTTTTGATGTGCCGTGCATGGTTAGTGTTAGTGTTAATGGTGCCAGTGTGTTTTGATGTGCCGTGCAGGGTTAGTGTTAGGGTTAATGGTGCCAGTGTGTTTTGATGTGCCGTGCATGGTTAGTGTTAGGGTTAATGGTGCCAGTGTGTTTTGATGTGCCGTGCAGGGTTAGTGTTAGGGTTAATGGTGCCAGTGTGTTTTGATGTGCTGTGCAGGGTTAGTGTTAGGGTTAATGATGCCAGTGTGTTTTGATGTGCCGTGCAGGGTTAGTGTTAGTGTTAATGGTGCCAGTGTGTTTTGATGTGCCGTGCATGGTTAGTGTTAGGGTTAATGGTGCCAGTGTGTTTTGATGTGCCGTGCAGGGTTAGTGTTAGTGTTAATGGTGCCAGTGTGTTTTGATGTGCCGTGCATGGTTAGTGTTAGTGTTAATGGTGCCAGTGTGTTTTGATGTGCCGTGCAGGGTTAGTGTTAGGGTTAATGGTGCCAGTGTGTTTTGATGTGCCGTGCAGGGTTAGTGTTAGGGTTAATGGTGCCGGTGTGTTTTGATGTGCCGTGCAGGGTTAGTGTTAGGGTTAATGGTGCCGGTGTGTTTTGATGTGCTGTGCATGGTTAGTGTTAGGGTTAATGGTGCCGGTGTGTTTTGATGTGCTGTGCATGGTTAGTGTTAGTGTTAATGGTGCCGGTGTGTTTTGATGTGCTGTGCATGGTTAGTGTTAGTGTTAATGGTGCCAGTGTGTTTTGATGTGCTGTGCATGGTTAGTGTTAGTGTTAATGGTGCCAGTGTGTTTTGATGTGCTGTGCATGGTTAGTGTTAGTGTTAATGGTGCCAGTGTGTTTTGATGTGCCGTGCAGGGTTAGTGTTAGGGTTAATGGTGCCAGTGTGTTTTGATGTGCCGTGCATGGTTAGTGTTAGTGTTAATGGTGCCGGTGTGTTTTGATGTGCCGTGCATGGTTAGTGTTAGTGTTAATGGTGCCGGTGTGTTTTGATGTGCCGTGCATGGTTAGTGTTAGGGGTTAGGGTTAGGGTTAGGGTTAGGGTTAGGGTTAATGGTGCCGGTGTGTTTTGATGTGCTGTGCAGGGTTAGTGTTAGTGTTAACGGTGCCGGTGTGTTTTGATGTGCCGTGCAGGGTTAGTGTTAGTGTTAATGGTGCCAGTGTGTTTTGATGTGCCGTGCAGGGTTAGTGTTAGGGTTAATGGTGCCAGTGTGTTTTGATGTGCTGTGCAGGGTTAGTGTTAGGGTTAATGGTGCCAGTGTGTTTTGATGTGCTGTGCAGGGTTAGTGTTAGGGTTAATGGTGCCAGTGTGTTTTGATGTGCTGTGCAGGGTTAGTGTTAGTGTTAATGGTGCCGGTGTGTTTTGATGTGCCGTGCAGGGTTAGTGTTAGGGTTAATGGTGCCAGTGTGTTTTGATGTGCTGTGCATGGTTAGTGTTAGTGTTAATGGTGCCGGTGTGTTTTGATGTGCTGTGCAGGGTTAGTGTTAGGGTTAATGGTGCCGGTGTGTTTTGATGTGCCGTGCAGGGTTAGTGTTAGTGTTAATGATGCCAGTGTGTTTTGATGTGCTGTGCAGGGTTAGTGTTAGGGGTTAGGGTTAGGGTTAGGGTTAGGGTTAGGGTTAGGGTTAGGGTTAGGGTTAGGGTTAGGGTTAACGGTGCCGGTGTGTTTTGATGTGCAGTGCAGGGTTAGTGTTAGTGTTAATGGTGCCGGTGTGTTTTGATGTGCTGTGCAGGGTTAGTGTTAGGGTTAGGGTTAGGGTTAGGGTTAATGGTGCCGGTGTGTTTTGATGTGCCGTGCAGGGTTAGTGTTAGGGTTAATGGTGCCGGTGTGTTTTGATGTGCTGTGTAGGGTTAGTGTTAGGGGTTAGGGTTAGTGTTAGGGGTTAGGGTTAGTGTTAGGGTTAGGGTTAATGTCAGGAATGGAAAGTTACCTTTGGGTTTTCGGGGATGGCTCAGCGGGTATCCGTTGGTTTCACACCAGCTCACTGGGAAGATGTCCATGGATTCCACATGCACAATGCACTCTGGGACTGGCTTCTTCGAACCTGAGTCAGAGACAGAGATGAAGCACCTTCCAGTGTCTGTTCAATCGCATGCTTTACATAACCCCTTACTGTTCAATATTCACCGCCTGGGCTCCTGGGTTCTCTTGTAGCCCCCCGTGCTTTTCCCATGGTTAGGCTCTGCATTCAGCACAGATTACCACACTTTGCCCTGCTTATTAATAGAACCTTTCCACCAGCCTGAAGAGGGCGCCGAGTGGCAGGAGGTCTTGCAGGGAGCTCTTCTGGAGACAGAGGCATCTGCTTCCACTCTGCTAGGTTACACACTTTGTTTACACCTGCAGACTGGAGACAGCTTACCTTCCAGACGCAGCCAGATGTGCTGCCCTTTCACCTTGGTAACCGTGGCAGCGTGAATCTCTTCCGGGCTGAGGGGGTTCACTGCCTCCAGTTTCATGTTCTCTGTGTATCCGAAATCAGGCAGGTCCTGAACGAGAGAGCAAATATCACAGCTCCATTCCTGACAGCGTTCCAATGCTTTTAATTACTTCTTTCTTTCATTCTAACCCAAGCGGCCCTTCCTTCCCCCTCTGTGCATGAAAAGTCCACACTCCTGCAGCTGACACTCATCATGCAATCAGACAGCTGCTTCTTAACGCAAGCTGATCACCAGCTTTAGACATTAAAACAAACAGCTCCAGGCCTTTAATGCATAGAGGGTCCCCCTCCAGATCAATTACTCCTTGCTGACTCAAAGTTGCAGCCCAAGGTGGCCCTATTTTTTTGTCCAACTCCTGAATGCCACTAATACACAGACACACAAGACCAGAGTTAATTGAATTTCACTAAACGCTCTGAGTTCACAGGCATCTGTTCAAATCATACAACCAGGACTGAAACTCGGAGAGAGAAAGCCAGCGATGTTCATTTCCAGCCCCTGCCTCGCTCTCACTCACCACTGAAAAGCAGTGTTGCGGGGCTGCCTCTGAGCTGCACTGTTTCAGGTAGTCAGCCCAGTCGAAGTCTTGTCCTGGGTAACCTAGACCAGCAAACAAGAGTCCATCAATCACAAAGCGGAGCGGCGCGCTCCCTGTGGGTTCGGCACACAGTAAACTACACTGCAGGGCAAGCCCCTTCATGGGCTCGTGCACACACACTACACTGGTGTTCATTAAAATCGACGTGGTGGGATGGGTGCAGACCTTTGGGAGGAGTGAGGGGAACCCCGTTCTTCAGGCACCACTGCACAGGAAAGATCCCCCCGCTGGACACGTGACACACGAACGCACTGGCCCCCAGCGGCTCCGAGCGAAGGTCATCGATCTGAACCAGGAAATACTTCTCATTGAAAACCTGGAAACAACAAACAAACAAACTAAATACAATCTGCTTGAAATGGAGCATAAAGCTGAACTGTTTCACTTGATGGGAGCCCCGTATGAAAAGAGCGCACTACGAAAAAGAGAAATTCTACATGGCAGGCTGTTTGCAATTGTGCTGCTCCCACAGCCGTATAGTGCACGACAGGAGCTGCAGCACCACCTCTCTCTCTCTCTCTGGCAAGCCTACCTTGGTCACCGTTGCTGGGCTGACAGTGAAAGGTGCTGCTGGGTCCACAGCCTCTAACTTCATCCCAGCTGAGAATGAATGAGTGCCGATCACAGGCTTGTCCTGATGACAAGACAACAGCAGCAAGACAGAGACACAGATCACTTCATTACATTCATACAGCCTAATCCTGTCAGCTAGGGACACTCCCAGCACGTGTCACCAGCTACGGACTGTAAACACTGAACTGTGCATCGGATTACACACTACACCCCAAAAAATAACCACTCACCCACAAACATCAGAGTTAAACTTTGAAACAAAATCAAGGAGTCAGGTTTCAGCCCAGTGCAGTCTGAAACCTCTACTGGAGGCTAGGCGTGTCCAAGTTAGGTGAAAAAGATTGGTGCACAAAAACAGCCATTTTCTTCAATCTAACTTTTAATATCCTATTTGCACAATAACAACATGTTAAATTCTTTTTAAAAATAATAAATAATAATAATAATAATAATAATAATAATAATAATAATATTTATAAAACGTAAAAATGCCTCTAAACAAATGCAAACCCGCTTTGCTGAAACGCTCTTCTGCTGGAGCGCTCACAGTGTTCCCGTGTGAGAGGAGTTACCTTGAAGAACTGCTCAGGCACTGCGGACTCCTCTGTCTTCCCAAGAACGTCCTGCAGGACCTCCTGCCAGTCAGACTCGCTCTTCAGCCCCCTCACAGCTGCAATGAAATTCAAACACCGCGGCGAGGTCAGTGCTTGCCCTTCTTATTGCAGGGTCCTTCCCCAAAGCTTACCAAGGTACACCTGCAGCCTCTTTCACCTCGCTTATAGCATGATTAACTACGGCTTTATGAACCCGCTCTTTACCAAGAGCTCACTTTGCAACACTTACTGTGTTTAAACCAGGATTTCTACTAAACCGATTCCTGAACTTTACCGAGATTTCAGTAGGCTTTCACTTTGCTAGACTGCACCATGCTTTTACCACGCTACACCACAGTCTACACTTACATAAGGGGTGTTTAAAAGTCCCACCAAGGTAAAAACTTTAAGAAACTAAAGACAAGTAGACAAGTGCTTCGGCTGGAGCCTTCTTCAGTACAGTGAAGCCAGCACTAGCCGAACCGTTTTACTGCTTTTTATAGAAGTTATACAAGTATATATTAGTTTCTTCTGCTTTCAGATTGTGCCGAGTGTTTTGAGGCTGTGGGTGCTTCTCCCCTCGCAGGCTCACCTGCGGGTGGTGTCAGAGAGTGGCCCTGCTGCCTGGCCCAGCCGATGGGGTGAAGGAAGGGGTCCAGGTAGAAGAGCCAGCGCCGATGCTCGGCACGCTTCTCAGCCCCGGCATAGTGGAGCCGCAGCCGGCCGCCCGTGTTCTCCTCCACCACCACGAGCCAGGCCTGCAGGGGCCACTCCTGGTCCTGCAGCTCCAGCAGAGACCCGGGAGCCAGGAGGTCCAGGGGGTTCCTGCCCCGGTGAGGCTGCCACACAAACAGGACAGGAGCAGGAGGGGAGAGTCAGGGTTAATCCAGTGAGTTCAGAATTCAATATTCAAGATTTAAAATGGACTGAAATAATGATTTACTTTAGAAAAAAAAAAAAATATATATATATATATATATATATCAATGTATTATTTTATGTAGAGAATTTAGAATAGACAGTCAGATAGATAGATAGATAGATAGATAGATAGATAGATAGATAGATAGATAGATAGATAGATAGATAGATAGATAAACAGACAGACAGATAGACAGATTAAGATTTGACTGACCCTGAACAGACTCACTGATATGTAACCCTGCTGTATCAGTGTGATGCACTGCTGTTGCAGATTCTGAGCCCTGTCAGTCAGATGACATTAAAAGCTCTATAACCACACAAGCAGCAAGCCTGGCTCTGTTGCATTGTGTCTGGGTGGTCTCCAGTTAGGGTTCAGTTCCAAGGGGTCTTTGCAGTGCAGCCCCTACCTGCACTGAGGAGCCCCCGAGATACCCCTGGATCAGTGCACAGTGCAGCGCTGTGGTCAGCGTGCTGGCTAGTGCTGTGCTGTACCTACCCCCTCCAGCAGAGCTGCAGGAGCACTGCTCGCCCCAGACAGCGTCTGCACCAGGAAGGCACCCCAGTCCGAATACCTGTCCCGGATACCTGAGAAAGAGAATCCATTACTTCATTACAGACGTGCAGTCGGATCCTGCAAGGTAAAGCCTTAAAGGAAACTACATTAATAATGGTGAAAGACAAATCTGCTTTTAATGGAGCAAGGCACTGCCATCCTACAGGGAGTCAATCTGAACATCCTATACTCCAGGATAGCCTACACCTGTCATTAGGATGTGGAAATGATGTATGGTAGGCCGTTTGCAATGGTGCAGCGGGGTTCACATTTCACATTCTGCGGTTTCATTCAACACAGGGTGGTTCACCAGAGCAGTTAAATGGTTTAATAAAAAGCAGCTTATTCAGCCCAGCGGAGTACAGGACGACCAAATCACCCCAAGAGGCCTGGGGTTCAAACAGAAGGGAAGCCACAGGTGAAATGAATCTACAGTAGGATAGGAGACCAAGTCTGCCACTCAGCACCGCCTCCTGTGCATGAAGCACACTGTGTGCAGGTGCAGTGTGAAGAGCAGGTGTCCCTGTGCATGAAGCACACTGTGTGCAGGTGCAGTGTGAAGAGCAGGCGTCCCTGTGCATGAAGCACACTGTGTGCAGGTGCAGTGTGAAGAGCAGGCGTCCCTGTGCATGAAGCACACTGTGTGCAGGTGCAGTGTGAAGAGCAGGTGTCCCTGTGCATGAAGCACACTGTGTGCAGGTGCAGTGTGAAGAGCAGGTGTCCCTGTGCATGAAGCACACTGTGTGCAGGTGCAGTGTGAAGAGCAGGTGTCCCTGTGCATGAAGCACACTGTGTGCAGGTGCAGTGTGAAGAGCAGGCGTCCCTGTGCATGAAGCACACTGTGTGCAGGTGCAGTGTGAAGAGCAGGCGTCCCTGTGCATGAAGCGCACTGTGTGCAGGTGCAGAGCAGTGTGAAGAGCAGGCGTCCCTGTGCATGAAGCACACTGTGTGCAGGTGCAGTGTGAAGAGCAGGTGTCCCTGTGCATGAAGCACACTGTGTGCAGGTGCAGTGTGAAGAGCAGGTGTCCCTGTGCATGAAGCACACTGTGTGCAGGTGCAGTGTGAAGAGCAGGCGTCCCTGTGCATGAAGCACACTGTGTGCAGGTGCAGTGTGAAGAGCAGGCGTCCCTGTGCATGAAGCACACTGTGTGCAGGTGCAGTGTGAAGAGCAGGTGTCCCTGTGCATGAAGCACACTGTGTGCAGGTGCAGTGTGAAGAGCAGGTGTCCCTGTGCATGAAGCACACTGTGTGCAGGTGCAGTGTGAAGAGCAGGCGTCCCTGTGCATGAAGCACACTGTGTGCAGGTGCAGTGTGAAGAGCAGGCGTCCCTGTGCATGAAGCACACTGTGTGCAGGTGCAGTGTGAAGAGCAGGCGTCCCTGTGCATGAAGCACACTGTGTGCAGGTGCAGTGTGAAGAGCAGGCGTCCCTGTGCATGAAGCACCCTGTATGCAGGTGCAGTGTGAAGAGCAGGTGTCCCTGTGCATGAAGCACACTGTGTGCAGGTGCAGTGTGAAGAGCAGGCGTCCCTGTGCATGAAGCACACTGTGTGCAGGTGCAGTGTGAAGAGCAGGTGTCCCTGTGCATGAAGCACACTGTGTGCAGGTGCAGTGTGAAGAGCAGGCGTCCCTGTGCATGAAGCACACTGTGTGCAGGTGCAGTGTGAAGAGCAGGCGTCCCTGTGCATGAAGCACACTGTGTGCAGGTGCAGTGTGAAGAGCAGGCGTCCCTGTGCATGAAGCACACTGTGTGCAGGTGCAGTGTGAAGAGCAGGCGTCCCTGTGCATGAAGCACACTGTGTGCAGGTGCAGTGTGAAGAGCAGGTGTCCCTGTGCATGAAGCACACTGTGTGCAGGTGCAGTGTGAAGAGCAGGTGTCCCTGTGCATGAAGCACCCTGTGTGCAGGTGCAGTGTGAAGAGCAGGTGTCCCTGTGCATGAAGCACACTGTGTGCAGGTGCAGTGTGAAGAGCAGGCGTCCCTGTGCATGAAGCACACTGTGTGCAGGTGCAGTGTGAAGAGCAGGCGTCCCTGTGCATGAAGCACACTGTGTGCAGGTGCAGTGTGAAGAGCAGGCGTCCCTGTGCATGAAGCACACTGTGTGCAGGTGCAGTGTGAAGAGCAGGTGTCCCTGTGCATGAAGCACACTGTGTGCAGGTGCAGTGTGAAGAGCAGGCGTCCCTGTGCATGAAGCACCCTGTATGCAGGTGCAGTGTGAAGAGCAGGTGTCCCTGTGCATGAAGCACACTGTGTGCAGGTGCAGTGTGAAGAGCAGGCGTCCCTGTGCATGAAGCACCCTGTGTGCAGGTGCAGTGTGAAGAGCAGGCGTCCCTGTGCATGAAGCACACTGTGTGCAGGTGCAGTGTGAAGAGCAGGCGTCCCTGTGCATGAAGCACACTGTGTGCAGGTGCAGTGTGAAGAGCAGGCGTCCCTGTGCATGAAGCACCCTGTATGCAGGTGCAGTGTGAAGAGCAGGTGTCCCTGTGCATGAAGCACACTGTGTGCAGGTGCAGTGTGAAGAGCAGGTGTCCCTGTGCATGAAGCACCCTGTGTGCAGGTGCAGTGTGAAGAGCAGGTGTCCCTGTGCATGAAGCACACTGTGTGCAGGTGCAGTGTGAAGAGCAGGCGTCCCTGTGCATGAAGCACACTGTGTGCAGGTGCAGTGTGAAGAGCAGGCGTCCCTGTGCATGAAGCACACTGTGTGCAGGTGCAGTGTGAAGAGCAGGCGTCCCTGTGCATGAAGCACACTGTGTGCAGGTGCAGTGTGAAGAGCAGGCGTCCCTGTGCATGAAGCACACTGTGTGCAGGTGCAGTGTGAAGAGCAGGCGTCCCTGTGCATGAAGCACCCTGTATGCAGGTGCAGTGTGAAGAGCAGGTGTCCCTGTGCATGAAGCACACTGTGTGCAGGTGCAGTGTGAAGAGCAGGTGTCTAATGGAGCCAGTGTCTGATAACCTTGTTGTAAACACTGTGAAACGGAATATCCAGAGAGTTACAGAGAAAAATATACATCTAACTGCAAGACTTGGCTGGATGTCAAAATGAGCTCCACTCCAGCTTTGAATTTTTTTTACATCATTTCTATTTGATAGCAGATGTTCAGCACAGTTGCCATGCAGAGGGAATCGCGATGCAGGGTTAGAGGACGCAAACACAATCTGCTCATGCAGAAAAAAATCTGAATAACTCACTCACACTAAACGGCAAAAAGCAAGTCATTCTATAATTACCGAAACTCTTTTTTGTACATCCAACTTTACAATTCTTTCATTTTTGTAAACTGCATATATATATGTATACACACACACTGTATATTTGAAATACATTCTTTCCATATGGGTGACGGCTTAATGTCTACAGCGTAGTGTTGAGTAACCCCACCCTCTCCCTCTCCCTCACCCCACCTACCCTCTGGGGGTCTGAGCACTTTGTTGTTCTGTCCGCACCAGCCGATGGGGTGCAGGTCAGCAGTCATGATGTCACACCAGAAGTCCGCGCGGCGGTCGTCCCCGTAGCCGTCGTAGCGCAGGAGGAGCAGCTGCCCGCACGTCATGATGATGGACGCCACCCAGTACGTCTCGGGGTCGCTCTTGTTCGCCACCTCCAGCTTCATCCCGGAGCTGAACCCGTTCTGCAGGCTGAGATCCACCTGGGGGCACCGACGAGACACCAGAGAGATACGTCAGTGCTTTCGAAATACACGCCCCCTCTCACCACGACAGAAACGCCAAATCTAATCGCTGTGTGGGAGATAGAAAAAGTGGACCTGCGACACTTGAGAAGAAAGGGAACATTTCCGAACGAGAAAGAGAGAGAGAGAGAGGAGACAATCCGACTCATGAACGCTCGTCCGGTTCTGAGCTGCTGGATCACAGACGAGATGAATTTGCAGGTCTCAACGTAGCCCTGAAAGGAAAGCAGTTCTAGTCTACTACCCAAAACCAGCACAGTCCATCCAGTCTAGCACCCAAAACCAGCCCAGTCTACTACCCAAAACCAGCACAGTCCATCCAGTCTAGCACCCAAAACCAGCCCAGTCTACTACCCAAAACCAGCACAGTCCATCCAGTCTAGCACCCAAAACCAGCCCAGTCTACTACCCAAAACCAGCACAGTCCATCCAGTCTAGCACCCAAAACCAGCCCAGTCTACTACCCAAAACCAGCACAGTCCATCCAGTCTAGCACCCAAAACCAGCCCAGTCTACTACCCAAACCCAGCACAGTCCATCCAGTCTACCACCCAAAACCAGCCCAGTCTAGCACCCAAAACCAGCACAGTCCATCCAGTCTAGCACCCAAACCCAGCCCAGTCTACTACCCAAAACCAGCACAGTCCATCCAGTCTAGCACCCAAAACCAGCCCAGTCTACTACCCAAACCCAGCACAGTCCATCCAGTCTAGCACCCAAAACCAGCCCAGTCTACTACCCAAAACCAGCACAGTCCATCCAGTCTAGCACCCAAAACCAGCCCAGTCTACTACCCAAAACCAGCACAGTCCATCCAGTCTAGCACCCAAACCCAGCCCAGTCTACTACCCAAAACCAGCACAGTCCATCCAGTCTAGCACCCAAAACCAGCCCAGTCTACTACCCAAACCCAGCCCAGTCCATCCAGTCTAGCACCCAAACCCAGCCCAGTCTACTACCCAAACCCAGCCCAGTCCATCCAGTCTAGCACCCAAACCCACCCCAGTCTAGCACCCAAAACCAGCACAGTCCATCCAGTCTAGCACCCAAACCCACCCCAGTCTAGCACCCAAACCCAGCCCAGTCCGTCCAAGTAGACCCTGATAGTGATGTGATGCAACAGCATCTGGAATTTCTTTGTAGCCGATAGTTGGTAGCAGATGGAAATTCTTATTTATTAACAGCATATATATATATATATATATATATATATATATATATATATATATATTATATATTATATTATATATATATATATATTATATATATATATTATATATTATATTATATATTATATTATATATTCAAACACTTTCCGTTGACAAAGGCATGTTAAACACACCAAAACGTTAAACTAGGATGTAAGATAAAAGTTGATTTTCACCCATTCAAGGTCAGAGAGGCCAATAAGCCCAGACCTCATGAAGTACTTCCATTACTTATAACATTCTCTTCTGTTCTTCAAAAGCAGAGGAGCCGCAAGCAGCAGCAGCACCATGAGCATGGATAGAGCTTTCCAATGTGAGCGCGGTCCCATCACTCACCTCTCCCTGTGATATCAGGGGCAGCACACCCAGTCCTTACTGAGGACGGAATGAAGCAGCATGAATAAGCACATGACTTCACGCTGTTCCTCCGAGTCAGGATGAAAGATGCGTTTACAGCGTACAGGGCGGAATAAATCCTGGACAGACGATACATTTCATTGTCATGAGGCTCGTTTTGGCAGCCAGCTATTCATTGTTACAACGGCCAGATTATTTTTTACAAATCCAGCATCGGATTAAATGCAAACATGTTCTCCTCAAGCCAGCGATGTTCTGTTAGAAACACGAGCGCAGTTATCACAGGCAGCACGGGTCACGGCATTTCATTTTTAAACAACAATTACAAGGTTTGTTTCCCAAATTGCTTACGAGATGTAACAGCAATTCAAAACGATGTAAAACAAGAAGCAGGACCAGTTCATTCAGAGCAGACTGAGCAGGCTGTGCAAACTCCTGGCACCTGTTCACATCAATACAACACCTGAACAAGGGGAGTTCTGAACCCCAGCACTGGGTGCAGCAGGACTAGTGGAAGTTTCTAAGAGGCACACAGTATACAACACAGAACTCACATGCTTGAAAGAGCTGTGCGGGGCAGCAATGGTTCCAGTCTCCTCCAGATACTCATCCCAGTTAAACTCTGAATCCTCCAGGCCAGACACAGCATCTGCAACGAATTTCAAAATCCCACCTGTTAGCACACAGCACCGAGACACAGGCACACAGAGACAGCTTGATGAACAACACTACGAAGAACAGCACCTTATACAACACGATTAAACACAGGGAATGCATCGCTTAAACACGGTCAAGCCACATCAAAGTGCACAACTATGCGCAGTGAAATGCATTACTGAAAGAATGAAGTACATAAAAACTACTTCCCATGCCATCATAAACTAACACATCCACAGTCTGCTTTCAAACACACTTCCTTTATCTATATCCATAGACACACACAGGCATATAAAGAGCTAAGGCATTTATTGGCGAGTATCTGGAAGCCAGAACTGTATCCTTTGAAGACTCCTGATCTTTGTAGTTGCTGGGCGGGGAACAGCTGCTAGCTTTGGGGTGCAGCTCATCCTGTGCAAATCCCACCCCCCCAACAGCAACACTGCAGGCAGACACTAAAAGAGTCCCATTGCATTGGAATGAAATCGTATGCTATAAAGAATCCCTATAATTCCAGTGTCCCCTGAAATTAGCACGCAGGGAGGCAGGGATTCATAAAGATTTTTCGGGACGTGCTGACAGGTTCATAACTAAAACAACACAGCTCTGCCAGCTCAATACCAACGACTTTATAGCTTTGCCAAGAGCTAACCTGTACCATCATCCAGATGAAAAACACTTACAACAGCCTGTAGTGCTTTTGATTTCCAGTTTCCAATACTGGCAATGCATTTCATTACCCCTGGACACAAAAACACAACCACAACAGCAGCAGGGCCTCACTCTGCCCTTGCTCTGAAATAACCATCCAAATAACCGTTACAGAAGTTAACCCTGTTTAATATTTCTGTCCCAATACATTGTCCATGCTCTCCCCACGGTGTCTCCTCTTTACCTGTGTCCTGGGGCTCTCTGCTGCTCATGTCCAGGCGTCTCTGACTCATTCCCCTGGGTGTGAGGTTGTGTGCGCCGGGTGTCTCCTCCCTCCCTGGCTCTCACAGCTGTGTTCTCATCGGCAGACTCTCTCTCTCTCTTTGCACTGGCAGAGTGTTTCAGAACATCCACGCCAACCCCTGGAGTCAGGAAGGGAGAGGAGAGGAGAGAAGACCGAGTCACTCGCAAGGAGCCGTCCAATCAGGAGGCCCGAGCACCTGAAAAACTAAAAGCATCCAATCATCATCCCTCAGTGTTAACCTGCGTTCAGAAACGGCCCTGGGGAAAGCCCAGGGTTTAAGAGTGGAGAGCAGCACAAGAAGCTCCATCTCATTTAAGAGCAGAAGGGTAACAGGAAACAGAGTGCCTATTACCGAAGGGACAATTACAGTGAGGGCGCTCGACCCCGCTGAATTACAATAAACAGACAGGGGCACGTGCCGTCACTCCAGTACAGCGCGGGCGCTCGACCCCGCTGAATTACACTAAACAGAGAGGGGCACGTGCCGCCACTCCAGTACAGCGCGGGCGCTCGACCCCGCTGAATTACACTAAACAGAGAGGGGCACGTGCCATCACTCCAGTACAGCGCGGGCGCTCGACCCCGCTGAATTACACTAAACAGAGAGGGGCACGTGCCGTCACTCCAGTACAGCGAGACCCAGGGAGCCCCACACGAGCATGGAAAGTGAGTCACTTGAATACCATGTTCAGAGAATAGTAAACTAGACGGTGAACACAAACAAAGCATCCTGGAGTCATAGTGGAAGAGGAATGGGACTTCTGAGAGAGTGGCTTGTAACTAGGGGTGTGAGGACCCCATCTCTCCATCATTCACTACATGTGCTTCTTCTGATTGGCTACTTGCATGACGCATAACAAGATCAAGTGGTTATCTTTGTTGAAGTATAAAATGAAAACACACGTATCCTTCATTCGAGCCTTGTGATTTACAATGAGCTAGGCTGTAGGTAGAGTATGTGAAGTTTTCTGAAGTACAGCGGGACCCCAAATCAGAGGCTTTCTAAAACTGCAAAGGCACTAAAACGTGGAGGCTAAAAACTGAAACGTTTACAGGCATCAATAAAAACCAGACGAGCGCCGATAAACTCTCACCTCGTTCACGTGGTTACATTTGCAGACACTGCATTCCACAAAAAAAAACAGCAGCGGCAGAGAAGAGACAGTGAGGGAGTCATCTGAGCAACAGTCATGTTCACAAACTGAATTCAATTATCACAACGCAGCGCTAAAAACAGAAACTAAACCACAGCTCCACAACAATAAAAAGAAAAACGTTTTATACACAGCAGAAAAGTTTAATAACAAAAGCAAAACTACATAGATTAATTTTTTTTAAAACAGTTTCTGAGCAAAGCAGAAGGTTTCCTCATTAAAAGCATGAACTAAAGCAAGCCATGGCCGCTCTCTGACACCACGCAAGTGAAAAGTGTGCGCGTGCACGCCATCTAAACGGGGCGATTCGCAAACATTGTTTTATTAAGTAAAGAAATTGCCAGCGTCGTCCTGCCTTAGAGTTACCATGTCACTCCATGTACAGGAGACCAGTCTGGGACAGTTTCAGCTCACACTCCCAATGCATTCACGTCTGTCTGGTTGCTAATTGGAGCTGTTCATGCAGCTGTAAGGGAGGAGCACATTTTAACAGAGCTCTGATTGCTCAAACTCCTGCCAGCCTGATCACTTCAATAACAAACTTAACATCTAAACAGGTTTAAAAAAAACACAGGGCACGGCACTGTCATCCCATCTCATAGCCATCAGATACACAGGAGGGCACGGCACTGTCATCCCATCTCATAGCCATCAGATACACAGGAGGGCACGGCACTGTCATCCCATCTCATAGCCATCAGATACACAGGAGGGCACGGCACTGTCATCCCATCTCATAGCCATCAGATACACAGGAGGGCACGGCACTGTCATCCCATCTCATAGCCATCAGATACACAGGAGGGCACGGCACTGTCATCCCATCTCATAGCCATCAGATACACAGGGGCCAGCACTGTTATCCCATCTCATAGCCATCAGATACACAGGAGGGCATGGCACTGTCATCCCATCTCATAGCCATCAGATACACAGGGGCCAGCACTGTTATCCCATTCATTAAGACTCACACTGTGTGCAGCTTTCAGCCCTTTTTTTAACTATTAGTGCAAACTACAACAAACGCAAACACAGACATAGGGTCACGAACCCTGGACAGGGTTTTATTCAAGCATCCCATCTCATAGATACACAGGAGGGCAGTCATCTCATAGCCATCAGATACACAGGGAAGCACTGTAAACGGGGCACTGTCATCCCATCTCATAGCCTAAATAGCCATCAGGGGGGGGGGGGGGATTAACCCTCCACCACTCCCCCCCTGAACCCCCAACAATCACAGAGCTCCCAGCCTCTCCTCCCTAACACCAGAAGAATGCCACCCCACCACTCCCCCCCTGAACCCCCAACAATCACAGAGCTCCCAGCCTCTCCTCCCTAACACCAGAAGAATGCCACCCCACACCCCTCATTGTACAGCCCTGAAAGGGAGGTGAGGGGTGCACTGAGCCCCCTGTCCCGTGTGAAAGAGCCCACCCCCACCATCCAGAGACCCCACCGTGGGATGTTTCATTAAAAAGGGAAGCAGGGCGGGACACTGGCAGTCAAACCCTACCGTGAAAACTACCAGGCAAATCAGTGAGTCTCTGTTCATGCAGATGCGCCTGGACCCTTCCAGCAATCCTGCGGGTCAGCATCGCAGTCACACTTCAAACACAAACAGCTCTCCCCTCTATTCACACAACGACAGCCATTGTCAACACTGATGACTTGACAGCGATAGATACACAGCACACCGAGAGCGCTGAAGAGGACTCCCCTGCACCGTCACACAGCGATAGATACACAGCACACCGAGAGCGCTGAAGAGGACTCCCCTGCACCGTCACACAGCGATAGATACACAGCACACCGAGAGCGCTGAAGAGGACTCCCCTGCACCGTCACACAGCGATAGATACACAGCACACCGAGAGCGCTGAAGAGGACTCCCCTGCACCGTCACACAGCGATAGATACACAGCACACCGAGAGCGCTGAAGAGGACTCCCCTGCACCGTCACACAGCGATAGATACACAGCACACCGAGAGCGCTGAAGAGGACTCCCCTGCACCGTCACACAGCGATAGATACACAGCACACCGAGAGCGCTGAAGAGGACTCCCCTGCACCGTCACACAGCGATAGATACACAGCACACCGAGAGCGCTGAAGAGGACTCCCCTGCACCGTCACACAGCGATAGATACACAGCACACCGAGAGCGCTGAAGAGGACTCCCCTGCACCGTCACACAGCGATAGATACACAGCACACCGAGAGCGCTGAAGAGGACTCCCCTGCACCGTCACACAGCGATAGATACACAGCACACCGAGAGCGCTGAAGAGGACTCCCCTGCACCGTCACACAGCGATAGATACACAGCACACCGAGAGCGCTGAAGAGGACTCCCCTGCACCGTCACACAGCGATAGATACACAGCACACCGAGAGCGCTGAAGAGGACTCCCCTGCACCGTCACACAGCGATAGATACACAGCACACTGAGTGCTGAAGAGGACTCCCAGTGTGTTATTTCGTGGTTTGGTTTTCATTATGTAAAATGAACAGGGGTTTTACTAATAGGAGTCGATTAAGGATTGGAGTAAACACTTTGAAAATATGGCCTGTTGTCTTTTACATTTTTCTCAATCAAGAACTCCATCCCCTTTGGTATTGTGCTGTTTATCTTTGTGCATTTCCAGCAGCTGATAGAGACCTCTCTCCACTGTATAAAACCAAGGGGTCAACGTGACTCGGTACACCCATCACTCACACGTTACTGTTTGAAAACTCCTTGGGTTAGGGCTGTTAGTGGCTTCAACCCTGACAATGCTTTGGACTGTAACTTTATTATTAGTAGTTCATATTATTTTCTTGACTACATGATTATATTATGACTTCTTTCTAGGCGCTGACAATGAGCAGAAGCCAGTGTTTTCATTTCCTATCTCAGGCATGTGTGTTTTTTTTTCCTCTGGTTGCGAGCCAGTTTGTGATTGTTTGAAACATTTCTAAACAGGCAACACCCCCTGCTTCTGTTTCCCTGGCCTGCTGTGGTGTAACCATGTTTCTGAAAACAAAGACTGTTGAGCCAACACTAGCTGCAGAGTGAGGGCAGGAGAATCAGCACTGCACCTACATTATTATTATTATTATTATTGTTTTGTCTATTTAGCAGATGCCTTTATCCAAGGTGACGCACAGAGACTAGGGTGTTGAACTATGCATGAGCTGCAGAGTCACTTCCAGCAACGTCTCACCTGAAAGACGGAGCTCAAGGAGGTTCAGTGACTTGCTCAGGGTCACACAGGGAGTACATGACACCCTCAAACCCAGCAGTATTTCAGAGGACTCTGTCAAACCCACTAAAATAAAGCCAGTACTCCATCAAATGACAGTACATATTCAAGGTAGATGCCAGTCTTGTGACCCAGATCTTTATGAATTACACATTGTGTTGTGTAAACCATTCCAAACGTGGTCATTTTTGCATGGGTTTAAAGCAGCAATTGTTTGAATATTCAAAATGTTATTGCCAGCACTACACAATGTCACACTGCACTTCTGAGACGTCAGATCATTTTTCATGATCCCTAGTGTTACTGTGACTGGCATCGCCTACCAGGAATGCTTTCAAATTCCCAAATGAACAGACAACAAACATCCAGTTCATGTGATTGACTTCTCCACTGAATAAAACAGGGTTACAGAAGCCTGACGCTGCTAGACATCAGAGGAAAACAGAAAACAAACAGCAAAGCTGCCTTTTCACATCAGATAACAGAGACTGAAAACACGGGACATTAGCTTTACCGAACGTCTAACTAGAGCAAACGAAGGCACAGGGCCACAGTGACAGAGGGTTTCTGATCGCTGCGATGCAAACCAGAAACACCTGTTTGTACAGAGCTGCTGTTACTCTGCAGTGCGTCAGCAGCACGACAACTTGAGTCCAATGCAATGCATCAGATGACTTAAATACTGCTTGTGTTTGGATTTCTTCAAAGAAAAATGTATTTTGTACATAATGGGTTAATGGACACACCAAAGACACAATAATGACTGAGTGAGTGATCTGACAATAATAATAATAATTATTATTATTATTGTGTACTGCAGCACAGTATTTTAATACATTACTAATAAACTGTACTACAGCGAGAAGCCTGTTTGAATAAAGCAATGCTTTGCTAACATGCACGCACAGGCAATGTGCTTCAAAACATTAGAATCAAAATTATTAATCAAACCGGTTGTTGAGTGTCATTATTATTATTGCATTATATTTTAGCTATATGGCTGTTAATGCCTTCTTAATTTATTTTTTACCTCTATAAAACGTCCCTCACTTAGTCAAAGGGCTGTGCTGTCTGTGCTTTTTATTATTATGTAAAGAGATGGAGATTAAATGACTACTTTATAACAGCTGCAATCTGAACTCAAACACAGGTACTGAAATAACTAATAATCCACTACAATTTCACACAGCACACTAGCGACTGGAAATTACGGATCACAGATATAGGGAGGCACACATTTTCAAGTTCTTAACACTAAAATGCAATTTGCAGCATTTTTTGCTGAAAGGAAAACTAAACGTATTAAACAATGATAAGAAACACCCCTTGGGTTTTGGAAACGAAGCTGGTGTCAGTTACTCGAGTTTAAGATTACCAGTTCGGCTGTTTCTTGCACCAGTGCTCAGCGTGATGTTTGCATTATGTCAGTGAGGTGTACACGCCCATTCCATTGTTCTGACAGGACCCATTCCCATTGCAATGGGGAACACGGACCCCACACGGATTCCACTGCTATTATTTTAGGGTTCATTTTTTATTTCAAATAAAGATGTAGGATTTGGAAGCATACGGATAGTTTTGCAGAATGTTACATATTTATTTCGGGGTATTTATACCGGGGTAATAAACGCGCGTCAGAATCCGGTGGCGGTTCATACAGTACCGACCCGAGCCCGTCGGCAAATAGTACAGAGCAGCAAGGTCACCGGGGAAAACACCAGTTAATGAACCGGGATCTCTTTGCATAGCCTGCAGCGTACCACAGACACGGTAAGCGAAACAGTAAGGCAGGAGATGCAAGACTAGGTCATACGCGACACTCAAACATTTAAAATACCACAAATGTGACTCCTCACCCAGTGTGACGACACGCCTTCTACCAATACTGCAAAACCTGAAAGAAGCCCCGGGATATGTAAATGCAATAACAACAGAAATGAGACTAGACTCGAGCACCACGCAAGCAGAGGCTATATAAATATACATGCCTATATAATACAGACACACGCAGAGTGTATATAAGACTAGGGGTGCGGATTTGCCCATTCATCCTCACTCAGATTCTTTACTTATTAAATATCCTGCTATCCCCTAACAGAACACCGCCTCCTCTGTAACAAACCTGCAGAGCATTTTAATAGCAACCAGTCTCAGGAGTTCAGTGGCTGGCTTCCCTGAATATCATTTACTAACAGTGCTTTACAACAGGCGTTTAAATAAAAGTCCCAAACACTGCGACTCATCGACTTTTTTTTTTTGGTGCCGGTTTCTCGTTACAAAAACTAGCTGAGCGGTTTTAATTAAGCAATATTAAACATACAGCACCTCCCGGGCTCCTCCGGTAAGCAGACTGCCCCAAACATGTATATTACAATGCAACATGCAGCTGCCCTGTGCTGC
The DNA here is from genome assembly GCF_017654505.1 of Polyodon spathula. NCBI lineage: Eukaryota > Metazoa > Chordata > Actinopteri > Acipenseriformes > Polyodontidae > Polyodon > Polyodon spathula. The sequence goes on along the minus strand of NC_054556.1, from coordinate 1,012,636 downwards.
TATTGAATTAGCGCTGTGCTGGGTATCTTCTCCACACGACCCCTAACTCCCAGTAAAACCACCAATCCCGCACACTACCTGTACCGTGACAGCAACACCTGAAGATACAGGAACGCACGGCAGCCCACACTTGATACTGAACTGAACTGCGATATCTGTGCGCTACTGTGAGTCTATATTCAGCGGCTGAACGGGTGCTTTTGTGTAACATTATAATCAAGTTATATATAATAATACAGACTACACCACAGTGAAATCGTGATTATACGCTGAAGAGCTTTACACATTAAAAGCACGACAATTAAGCATTGTGAAGTCCAGAGAGGTATGTTAAAGCACAAATTACAAAAACCACGGCAAACGAAGATAAATGCATATAGTAATGGGAAAACTGCTAAATTACCATGTCAACCTATATATATATATACATATTATATATATATATATATACACACACACACACACACAGATATATATAAGCCACGGAAATGTAACATTCCAGTCCAGTTTTCGTTTATCCTATACTGTCGTTATTTAACCCCAGTGATTTCAGAGCTGTTAAAGGTCGAGATGGCTTTTTTTTTTTTAAACGAGACTGCTGGTGTTGCTAGTTAACCCTTTACGATGCAGAATGAACCGAGCGCCTGTTCAAACAGTTTCTTCTCAGAATTCATTCGAGTGCCATCACTCGGGCGACCCCGTTCAACCCGCCTCCGTGCCCCGCACTGCAGAAACAGCACAGTTTGAAGGTGCTTGTCGTTTTAAACACTTGTGAAGACGCTGCCCGCCCCAGTGACCGCAGTGTGTATTAACACCGTGTCAGCAGCGCTGGACTGCACAGCACGCTGAAGCCATCACACACAGCCAACAACAACAACACACAACCCGGGGGCACCAACTACACAATACCAAAACCTCAAGAGTTCGCAAACAATACCTTATGCCGCCATCTTACAACTAGTAATGTTCTACAAAATAAAAACATAAATTGTAACATTGCACACTGTAGGGAAGTTATGTAACATTATATAACATAAAAATGTGACTGCGTGTGTTGAAAAAAAAACACGTGTACTTTAAACATAATAGCATGTTTACTGTTTAGGAGTGCTGAAAAAATAACAACCAGTTCTAAATAAACACACCCGTAAATAACGAGTGACCTCTTCCTCGTCGTCATCACACCAGGCGATGCAAAGCCACGGTCATGGCACCATATTACCCTATAAAAGCATTACTTTCTGGCGCTACCGATCAACGAACCGCCGACCGCCCGATTTCACTGTAAATGCAGCAGACCCCGACAGGGGCTGAACGGTGAAATGAAAAACGAGGTGTTTCTCAGGCTTGTTGTTCCTCTCCAGATCAATAGTGTACAGCGCTTATTTCTGCAGAGCTGAGCTCCCATCTCTTTGCAGCAGTATTGCTCCCAAGTTGGAAACGTCAGGCGGGCTGCTGCATATACAGCCAGAGTTACACTCACTCACTGAGCGAGAAAAACACGGGGTTTTAGCAACGGGAAAAAAGCCGAGCGGGACGCCGCAAAGCCCGCAAACGCCTTTAAACGCGAGCTGGGTCTGTTGTCCGCTGAAATGACGTGTGCCCGAGTGGTGTGCTCACCTGTTCCCAGTTTTTCCAGGTCGCTTTTCCAAGCCGTGCCTCCCAGCTCTGCCCGTGCTGTCCTCTGCCTCATTCCAATATGGCCCAGCGCGGCTCTGCGCGGCTCTGCGCATGCTCCGCGCTGTCGGGTGTGGGGCACGCCATTCCTTATTAAAGCAGGGCGCTCAGCACCCTCTGCGCCCGCTCTGGGGTGCTGCTACCCGCGCTGCCTTTTAATCGCAGGCGATCGCAATGGGAACAATGGGAACAATGGGAACAAGCCGCCCGGAGTGTTTGCAGCGTTCAGGAGCCGACGCGCTGGAAGACCACTCACCCCAGAAACAAGGAAGGCGCATTCTCACAGATGAAGCCGTGCAGCGATGGCAGATACAGGCTTCCACAAAAAAACAAAGAAACGAAAAGCGAATATTCATTTTAATAAACGCAACTCGAGAGCTTTGTTACAGTGTGTTACACTGCAAACCGTGTAGACGTTTCATTTTCAAACAGCGTGTGTGTGTGTGTGTGTGTGTGTGTGTCTTATTAAACACGAACACATCTCTTAATACAAGGCCGCCTATATATTTGGCAGATTACGGCAAACGAAGAGATACATAATTATCAGTTCTGTAATTGTTAAATATACTAATAAACGCTCTTAATTTCCAGTGAGAGAATGGGGTTAATATTTTACCATCCATTTTTAGTCTCGCTGATAAGCGTATCTTTCAAACTATAAACAGGCTGCTATGAACTCAACGATTACATCGATATATCCAGTTTAAATTATTATTATTATTATTATTATTATTATTATAAATGCAGTGTTAATTAAGGCGGATATCCGTGTACAGTACCGGTGGTATAAGCAGTCCTGAAGTGTTGTAAATATTAAACTCGGTAAATTCCATACAGATTTTTTTTTAAAATATGATTAAATCAATAAAAAAAGTTTTAAATATGAATACATTTTTTTTTTTTTTTTTAAATGCCACCGAAGACTGTCTTCAGTGCTGTAGCCTGTAGTGAAGCGCTTTCTGTACCGACAGTGTTGTTTAGGGGTTCCGTGGACTGTATAGACCTGCTGAGTTCTGGAAAATGCGCTCAATATGATGCCAAAAAAATAAATAAAAAAGGTTATGCATTTTTGGAATCACAGGGATCCGTAATTCCACACGTCATGTTTAGAACTGCCAAAGGTTCTGTTGTTGGATAACACGGGTATGTATTTGGAACACATTAAATGGAACCCCCAAACGCTTTATAGCATGTAGTATATAAGCATGTGTGCAGTATATCATATATAAGCATGTGTGTAGTATATAATATATAAGCATGTGTGCAGTATATCATATATAAGAATGTGTGTAGTATATAATATATAAGCATGTGTGCAGTATATCATATATAAGAATGTGTGTAGTATATAATATATAAGCATGTGTGCAGTATATCATATATAAGAATGTGTGCAGTATATAATATATAAGAATGTGTGTAGTATATAATATATAAGCATGTGTGCAGTATATAATATATAAGCATGTGTGCAGTATATAATATATAAGAATGTGTGCAGTATATAATATATAAGAATGTGTGTAGTATATAATATATAAGCATGTGTGCAGTATATCATATATAAGAATGTGTGTAGTATATAATATATAAGCATGTGTGCAGTATATAATATATAAGAATGTGTGCAGTATATCATATATAAGAATGTGTGTAGTATATAATATATAAGCATGTGTGCAGTATATAATATATAAGAATGTGTGCAGTATATAATATATAAGAATGTGTGCAGTATATAATATATAAGCATGTGTGCAGTATATAATATATAAGAATGTGTGTAGTATATAATATATAAGCATGTGTGCAGTATATCATATATAAGAATGTGTGTAGTATATAATATATAAGCATGTGTGCAGTATATCATATATAAGCATGTGTGCAGTATATAATATATAAGCATGTGTGCAGTATATCATATATAAGAATGTGTGCAGTATATAATATATAAGAATGTGTGTAGTATATAATATATAAGCATGTGTGCAGTATATCATATATAAGAATGTGTGCAGTATATAATATATAAGCATGTGTGCAGTATATCATATATAAGAATGTGTGCAGTATATAATATATAAGCATGTGTGCAGTATATCATATATAAGAATGTGTGTAGTATATAATATATAAGAATGTGTGCAGTATATAATATATAAGCATGTGTGCAGTATATCATATATAAGCATGTGTGTAGTATATAATATATAAGCATGTGTGCAGTATATCATATATAAGAATGTGTGTAGTATATAATATATAAGCATGTGTGCAGTATATCATATATAAGCATGTGTGTAGTATATAATATATAAGCATGTGTGCAGTATATCATATATAAGAATGTGTGTAGTATATAATATATAAGCATGTGTGCAGTATATCATATATAAGAATGTGTGTAGTATATAATATATAAGCATGTGTGCAGTATATCATATATAAGAATGTGTGTAGTATATAATATATAAGGATGTGTGCAGTATTTAAGGATGTTTGTATAATAAATAAGAATATTTACAGTATATCGCAGCTCTGATCAAGAGCAAAGCCGAACACGAGAACCCATTTTTGCCGTATATATAAAAACATGTTATCATAATGCAACCACAATCATAAGAATAAAGAAAAATAAATAGATGCATAGACTGAATGTCATGAAGCCTGAAGGGTTCGATAGAGAGGAGCGGTCCATCGGTTCATCGGTTCTGTTGTGCAGGACACCACAAGCACAGTATCAGAGCGCTGCAGAAATAAGTGACGGTTTGTTTATATAAAACTGCAGTGTACAACATCGAAGGCACATTTTCTTCTTAAACAGCTGAAGAAGGGCTTTTGCCTGAAACGCCCGGACAATAAAATATTTTTTCAATCTTTCAAACCTCTCTCTCTCTCTCTATGGGACACTGTAATGTTTGGATGTGTGATGGTTACACAGTAAATGGTTTTTAACAGAGCCCCTACGCGTCTCAGCGTGTCTCCCTGTTGATGTGTTTGTATTGGCGCTTATCACCTCAGTAAAGAAAGCACGCTGTGTTGCGTGCTCTTAATGTATCTATAGAGACGGGCTTATCATCCTTTAACAGGGCTTCATCACAGTCACGATGTTTAATTATGGTCCAAGTGTGTGTTCTTCCCATTGCCCTGGTCCATTCTGTACAGCGCACTTGCCCTTGAACGGTAGACCTATACTGAGTGAAACCGGCGCACCTGAAACCGACACTTCCAAAGCAAACGCTCTGAACACGAGTGACAGGTAAAGTATTGAACCTGCAAAAGACACCAAGGAGCCTTATTCCCGGGAATGTGTTTAAATACCGCCGCGGTGTGTCTTTGTTATCCTAGCGTTGTCTTTGAATAAGGTCCGGAAAGAGACTCATAAGAGAAGATAATGTCCGGATATAGTGATTCTTCTTCTTCTTCTTATTATTGAACTTGAACTTACTAATTTCGGGCCTGAAACTTTCAACTTGACTAACTCCTCACACGGGGGGGGGGGGGGGGGGGGGTTACGGGGGGGGGGGGGGGGGGGGGGGGGGGGGGGGGGCGTATGGTGTATGTGTTTGTGTGGGTGTGAGTGCATGTATGTGTGCATGTCTGTGTGCTTGCTGTTGAGATAGAGGGTCACCCCCCTCCCCTCACCCCTGGATTCTATATCCTATAGTATTGCACAGTGTAGGCTTCCTAGACTGATGTTTTTAATTCCTATATTCCAAATTTTAATTCCTTTTTCCCTGGCAATAATCTGATAGCCTGTGCGATGATAATTACCTGACCAGACTCAAAACAAGAGGTGTGGTGCTAGTGAAAGTATAGTGTTAAAAAAAACCCTATTACACACAACACCACAGCTAGCTTCTATCCCAGATCTCTTTACCCTAAAGGTAGACCTCACCAGTATCACAATTATAGCTTGTTTACTGATAGAGAACAGTGTAATATACTACAGACCGCTCAGGATCTGTCAGCCAATCAGAGCGTTTTGTTCTTCTGTATTCCATGACACTTCACAGAGACACTCTATTCATGACATCACCCATGCCACTTTCACTTTTTACAGTGCTCTGTTCTCCAAGATTTTGGCAAAAACAATGATTAATCCCAGGATTCAATTTTAATGTAGTAGCATACACACCCTGATCACTTACATGAATAGGATATGAGCTTGTTCAATACATCCTAATTATTATTATGGTTATGCTGTGTACTGCACTTTGCTATGCTTTTACTATGGGACACTATTGTAAGGGTTACTGCACCGTGGCTTGTTATTTTAAATGCTTTACCGCACCTCTCTGGTCTTTCACTGTGCTTTATTACACTTTGTCGTGCTTTTACTATGGGACACTTTCCTAAGGGAAAACTCTTGTTGTTTCCATGTTAACAGCATTGCACGTTTCTCCAGGATGAATAGCACTATACTGTAAGGACTGCAGTGACAGTCCTGTTTCTGGAAGTTACACATACAGATCAATCTCTAAGCTCCCTGTCTTTCACTTTGTTTTGTTTTTTTTTACTCATTGCTCTGAACTCACATTCATAAAACAGATTATTGCAATGTTCTTTAAATCAAATATTCTACCCTGAACACATTGCAATACATCTACACTCTCTCTCTCTCTCTCTCAGACTTGTTTCCATGGTTACCATGGTGATGATGATCCTCTCGGTTCCCTGGGGGGGGGGGGGGGGTGGTGGTGGTGGTATCTAGGGTTCTCAGATCTGCCAGAAGAGTGATGAAGCTCAAATATATGAAGAGCAATCTGTTCATGTCATCAGTTAAACAGGATTATTAACTGCAGTCAGGCTTTCTAGACATCTTATACTGGCCTCTTGACCAGATACAAATACAAATCAATACAGATCACTTTAAACTGAGGCTCGCTGCGCGGGCACAACAACTCCACGCTCTTAATATCTGTAGCAGCATTGCCGATAGCACATTGGGGAGCATTTCAAAGGTCTTTGCAACAGCCTGCATTACTCAAAAAGGAGAATCACACCTCTTAAAAGCTGCCAAACCAGAAATAAACACGTCTGCTTTTTAATTGAAAGCTTGTTTAATTAGTTATTTTCTGAATTCATTGAATTGAGAAAGCTATGAGATGTATTACCCATTTCTTGAAGTTCCACTTACAGGCTAGCCATCAGTCAATAGGGGTGCCTGTTTTCCCACGGTTACACTGTGCATGCACCATAGCGCACTGTTTCTGAATAAGCTTTAGCACACCTCTGTGGTCTCTACCATGCTTTCACTGTGCTTTACTACACTTTGCAATGTGTTTACTATGGTGACCCTTTATAAGGGGCTCCAGGACTACCTGTGTTAGAGTGCATCTTCTCACGCAGGCTGTTCCCACATTTCACAGGCGTTCTTTAGAGCTCATCAGGTCAAGGGTCCAGGAGGCCCGTCCGGCTGGGCTGAGCTCTGTCAGGAAGTTCAGCAGCTTCCTGTCCCTTTTTGAGAATATCGTCTTTTCAATAGGGCCCTGCGATTTACACTGCTAGAGATTACATTGCTTTTGTTTCCAGTTACTCCAACGCAGGTCTCCTCAAGTATCCCTTATAAAAGCTGGCTGCGTGTCAGCGATGCAGGTGCAGCTCCGTACTTTACTGTGGCAGCTGTGAAGGAGAACTTTCTACATGGTTAGAACCTGGCGCACTCACCACAAGAGAGCGCGTGCACGAAATCAAACGCACGCCTCGTTCTCATCAGCAACAGGATTTGAAAAGGAGCAGCGCTGTAGCAGACTGGGCCCTACTCTTCAAAGAGCATGAACACGAGCAGAACCTGCACCCTGCTCTTCAAAGAGCATGAAGAAACACGAGCAGAACCTGCACCCTGCTCTTCAAAGAGCATGAAGAAACACGAGCAGAACCTGCACCCTGCTCTTCAAAGAGCATGAAGAAACACGAGCAGAACCTGCACCCTGCTCTTCAAAGAGCATGAAGAAACACGAGCAGAACCTGCACCCTGCTCTTCAAAGACAGCGTGTAGAAACATGAGCAGAACCTGCACCCTGCTCTTCAAAGAGCATGAAGAAACATGAGCAGAACCTGCACCCTGCTCTTCAAAGAGCATGAAGAAACACGAGCAGAACCTGCACCCTGCTCTTCAAAGAGCATGAAGAAACACGAGCAGAACCTGCACCCTGCTCTTCAAAGAGCATGAAGAAACACGAGCAGAACCTGCACCCTGCTCTTCAAAGAGAGCGTGTAGAAACATGAGCAGAACCTGCACCCTGCTCTTCAAAGAGCATGAAGAAACACGAGCAGAACCTGCACCCTGCTCTTCAAAGAGCATGAAGAAACACGAGCAGAACCTGCACCCTGCTCTTCAAAGAGCATGAAGAAACACGAGCAGAACCTGCACCCTGCTCTTCAAAACAGCGTGTAGAAACATGAGCAGAACCTGCACCCTGCTCTTCAAAGAGCATGAAGAAACACGAGCAGAACCTGCACCCTGCTCTTCAAAGAGCATGAAGAAACACGAGCAGAACCTGCACCCTGCTCTTCAAAGACAGCGTGTAGAAACATGAGCAGAACCTGCACCCTGCTCTTCAAAGAGCATGAAGAAACACGAGCAGAACCTGCACCCTGCTCTTCAGAAACATGAGCAGAACCTGCACCCTGCTCTTCAAAGAGAGCGTGTAGAAACATGAGCAGAACCTGCACCCTGCTCTTCAAAGAGCATGAAGAAACACGAGCAGAACCTGCACCCTGCTCTTCAAAGAGCACGAAGAAACACGAGCAGAATGTGTAAGAAAACACTGCAGAGAAACAGGGAAGAATAAAACAAAACCAAGTCAGAAACACATTCGCCACGTGAGCCACGTAGAAAAGCTTGTGTAATTCCTTACCCCACTACCCTGTAACGTTAGAGACATCTCTGATCACACTGTATTGCACTGGGAAAGAAAGAAAAATAGAGCTGCACTAAATAAATTCAAAAGAAATGAAATATATTGTGCTTCGAAGTATATTTTTAACTGTGTGTGTGTGTTGGGGGGGGGGGGGGGGGTAGAAAAAAAAGCTTGGTGCTTTATTAAAAGTATCTGGAAACATATGCCGGCATATCAGTACTGTAAACTGTGTGAATTATGCACAGAAAAGAGCCCCCCACACTTCCCTGCTTCACTGGCTGTGACAATTTGTGAATTAGCAGGTGCCCAGGGGGCAGTGCTGGCAAGCCTCCAACAGCAACCTGTTTAACATTCTGTATGGGAACCAGTCGAGGTGTGCAGAGGCAGAGGCACTAGACTAGACTAGACTACCCTACCCTACCCTACAAAGCCCTGCCCTGCTCTCCCCTAACCTGCCCTGTAGAAGCAGAACCTGACCACATTACACAATCAGCGCACCTCATTATAAATGAAACAGCTGTAAACTTTCTATTTTATTTGATCTGTTTAAACCTCATCTCTGTGACTTCCAAACACTCAGGTGTGAATACTGAGAGTGAAGCAGGCAGCGAGAGGAACAGAGAGCTTGTGGTATTGTGAACAAACAGGATAAAACCGCCACGCCCTTTATAAGGGTTTACCACAGTGAGAGCAGAGCACAGTGTGAAAACCATAGTGAAAGCAAGGCAAAGCACAGTGAGCAATGTAAAGCACAGAGAGGTACAGTAAAGCATATTAATAAATAGGGCAAACCACAGGAAACACGGAACATCCGAGGGGAAAGCATCGAGGAAAACGTCTCTCACTGAATTTACACTGAAGACACTGAAAAAGACTTCTAGTGGAAACGTTTGTCATTGAATTTACATTGTAGACACTGACAAAGACTCCTAGTGGAAACGTTTGTCATTGAATTTACATTGTAGACACTGACAAAGACTCCTAGTGGAAACGTTTGTCATTGAATTTACATTGTAGACACTGACAAAGACTCCTAGTGGAAACATTGGTCATTGAATTTACATTGTAGACACTGACAAAGACTCCTAGTGGAAACATTGGTCATTGAATTTACATTGTAGACACTGACAAAGACTCCTAGTGGAAACGTTTGTCATTGAATTTACATTGTAGACACTGACAAAGACTCCTAGTGGAAACGTTTGTCATTGAATTTACATTGTAGACACTGACAAAGACTCCTAGTGGAAACATTGGTCATTGAATTTACATTGTAGACACTGACAAAGACTCCTAGTGGAAACATTGGTCATTGAATTTACATTGTAGACACTGACAAAGACTCCTAGTGGAAACGTTTGTCATTGAATTTACATTGTAGACACTGACAAAGACTCCTAGTGGAAACATTGGTCATTGAATTTAGATTGTAGACACTGACAAAGACTCCTAGTGGAAACGTTTGTCATTGAATTTACATTGTAGACACTGACAAAGACTCCTAGTGGAAACATTGGTCATTGAATTTACATTGTAGACACTGACAAAGACTCCTAGTGGAAACATTGGTCATTGAATTTACATTGTAGACACTGACAAAGACTCCTAGTGGAAACGTTTGTCATTGAATTTACATTGTAGACACTGACAAAGACTCCTAGTGGAAACGTTTGTCATTGAATTTACATTGTAGACACTGACAAAGACTCCTAGTGGAAACATTGGTCAATTAATTTAAGTTTCTTTTAGTATTTCTGACTTTAATGGCTGCTAATTTGGCAGAATAAATGGCACAGATTTACACCGGATTCACGCTGCCAAAGCACCGCATGTTAACAATGAGCTTTCAACATTGTACAGTAATAATAATGATTGTCCTTCACCACTTAAAATGACAGCTAATGAATCTATTTACGCAAGCACCAATTTGAAATATAAAGAGAATATAAGAGATCCTTCACCTGTACAATCACTAACAGTTACTATAGATGCCAACCAACAATCGCAAAATCCTGTCTCTATTTCTGTTAGGGTTACTAGCTGCAACACTCATTTACCCATCCACTTACTCCAATGCAAAACCTGCTGCAATTAGAGAACAGGCCAGTCAGTAAAAAGGGTAATTATTCAGAGCCTGTGGGTTAAACAGTCTATTACAGCTGCTGGCACACAGTTTAGTGATCTTAAGAAGAACCATCCTCTGGTCTTGAAGAGATTTCTAACAGCAACAGCAGTCAGCCCGGGGCACAGACTCAGAGGATCAATTAGAATTTGTCTGAACGGAGAGCAGGGTCTTGTCTTAATTGCTGAAGCAATCTTGCTGGTATAAGAAGAATCTCACACCCCGATCCCAGGATACAGACCTTTGAAGAATTTTAGAACGCTGCAATATTTCTAGGACGGGACCCAAAGGAATTCTTATTTCTGTGCAGAGATACCCTTTGATAGTGCAGCTTTGTCACATGGCTTCATTTAACTGACAAAGCAGCACAGTGCGTCGACAGGAATGAGTCTCCCTCTGCCACAGCAGTTTAAAGTCAGCTTTCATCAATGACAGAATAATAATACAAACCCAACGGATCACTCCTTGTGTTCGGCGTGGTTGTAATTCATTACAAATGTTTTATTTTTTTAATTCTGAAGCTGCTGATTATGCTGCCCAACCAACAGGAGCACAGAGGCTGGTGCAGCGAAGGGCAAACACTGGAAGCTCAGGGTGCTACTGCAGTCTGTCTGTGGGAGTAATGGGAAAAAACGAGCAGACAAACAAAACACGGGGAGTCGAGGGAATTCTTTTAAACAGAACTATTTTTGTTTGGGGCTTGCCTTTTATACAAGTCACTTTGCAGCTTTCCCATGGTTATACTTTGAATAGTTTTAATATGCTTTCCATACCTATCTGTGCTTTGCAATTGCTTATCGTGCTTTATTACACGTTGCCATGCTGTTACTGTGGGAAACCTTTACAAGGGTTAGTTTAGCACGGTTTGTTTTAATATGCTTTACCATGCTTCCACTGTGTTTTATTACACTTTGCTGTGCTTTTAATATGTATTTTGTATAGTTTTATAAAGATGTGCAGTTTTAAGTCTCCCTGTAGGAGGGATGCATGTTATCCACGTTCCTATGCTGCTACACTCTTGTGCAGTTTTAAGTCTCCCTGAAGGAGGGTGCATGTTATCCACGTTCCTATACTGCTACACTCTTGTGCAGTTTTAAGTCTCCCTGTAGGAGGGATGCATGTTATCCACGTTCCTATGCTGCTACACTCTTGTGCAGTTTTAAGTCTCCCTGTAGGAGGGTGCATGTTATCCACGTTCCTATACTGCTACACTCTTGTGCAGTTTTAAGTCTCCCTGAAGGAGGGTGCATGTTATCCACGTTCCTATACTGCTACACTCTTGTGCAGTTTTAAGTCTCCCTGTAGGAGGGTGCATGTTATCCACGTTCCTATGCTGCTACACTCTTGTGCAGTTTTAAGTCTCCCTATAGGAGGGTGCATGTTATCCACGTTCCTATGCTGCTACACTCTTGTGCAGTTTTAAGTCTCCCTGTAGGAGGGATGCATGTTATCCATGTTCCTATGCTGCTACACTCTTGTGCAGTTTTAAGTCTCCCTGTAGGAGTGCATGTTATCCACATTCCTATGCTGCTACACTCTTGTGCAGTTTTAAGTCTCCCTGTAGGAGGGATGCATGTTATCCACGTTCCTATACTGCTACACTCTTGTGCAGTTTTAAGTCTCCCTGTAGGAGGGATGCATGTTATCCACGTTCCTATGCTGCTACACTCTTGTGCAGTTTTAAGTCTCCCTGAAGGAGGGTGCATGTTATCCACGTTCCTATGCTGCTACACTCTTGTGCAGTTTTAAGTCTCCCTGTAGGAGTGCATGTTATCCACGTTTCTATGCTGCATGTTAACCTAGTCATTTCTTCAAGTTCACATTCTGAACATGACAGCCGGTAACCCGTGTGATAATTTAGAGGAGGAGGTGAAGATGGGAATTAAAAAAAGAACCCAACAGGACCCAAGAGAGCAGCTTCTCTCAGCTAATTAAATCAAGACACTTTTTTAATGCAAGTTCATTAGCGGTTAGTGTACTTATTAAAACACAGCCTGTATCAAGCTCTGTTTAACATGTGGTGTAGGAGAAACGGCTCTGAAATACTGTGCTGCCACAATGACTGTACAAATGTATGCTAAAAAGTGCAGAATTGTTTAATATTTAAAATGTACTTGTGTGTGAAAGTCAGGACTATGCTATTCAGACCGTGCTAGACAGTAAACTATAACTGTGTCGTTCATGACAGTGCAGGCTGTCTGGCTAAGCAGTAAAGCTGGATGAAGTCTCTGTAATGCAGTGCACAGTATGAACAGAAGTATGTAACTCTCTCTAATGCATCTGCCGTTCACATTACACTGAGAATGAAACCGAGCCCTGATACTGCTGGAACAAAACAACACAGCAACACGTACGAAGCAAGAAGATTTTTAACATTTCAAACAAATGATCCGTTGCGTTAAACCTCTTGGAGGAATGCACTGACACTGCAGCCTGTCAGGTCAACAGGAATCTAGCACACACCCCTCTCTGAAACAGGGATTTCAACCCCCCCCCTCTCTCTCTACACACACACGCACGCATGTAAAGAAAGGAAACCTCAGTCCTGGCAGCACCAGTGTTAATCTTATTAATAACTTCTGCTGTCGCCAGGGTGAAATCCCTAGAATGACACCTTTTTGAATACATCTCTGTCTGACCTACACTGCAAAGAATCTCAGGGAGATGCCTAGGGCTCAGCTATGCTAATAGCACTGGCTGCTGTTGCTGCTTTTTGAACTCTGCTTCTGAAGGGATTACTGTAGAGGTGTGATAACCAAGGCATTAAAGAAGCCCTGATGGCACACTCACTTCCTGCGCTGCACAGGGCTGAGGGCGTGAACAGCAAAGGGAAGGTGTGCTGGCTGTGCAGCAGGCAGAGGTTGATGTTTTTTGTTGGTTTAATGTCAGAAATATGACAAATTCTAAAGAAAAACAAATCAGTCTTTAGATCTAAAGTGTCACGATTGTAAGCTTTGGAAATCTGCTCTCCCTCGTTACAGAGAGAATAAGTTAGGAGGATCTTGCTTTCACAATACCAACAGTTCCAACGACCTTCAAAATCTCCCAAAGTCAGCATGGCCCTGTCAGCACGTTTCATTAGAAACCCATCAGAGAAGCAGTTGCTACAGGCTGCACTGCCACAAAGCTGATTCAATCAGAGTCACAGAACAGGGCTGAAGAACAAATCAATCGTACACACATTCCTCTGAATGATTGATCAGACATATAAATGTGCGTGCGTGCATGTGTCTGTGTGTCTGTGTGTGTGTGTGTGTGCATGCGTGTGTTTGAAAGGAGGTATAATTGCAGTGCACATAAATGAAAAAAAAATTAAGTAATCTTTTTGGATGTACACAAAAGGTTTTAATGATAAAAAAATAAAACAAAACAGGACTTTATTTTATTGCCAGTTTACTGCCCTGTCTCGGCTTTCTACGCAGCTGAAGAAAGGCCTTTGTCCGAAACATCCTGAAATAAATTATTTTTTATTCATTTAAACCTTTCATGTACATTTAAAAAAAAAAAAAAAAACCACACTTTTCAGTATCTGTTATATAGATTAACAAGGTCTAGGTCCAGGTCTCTGGAGCAGTGTGGAGACACTGCTACAATCGCTCAAGAGCTTTCAATGCATCTCCTAATGTAGCTGGGACACTAACTCTGCTGTAAGGAACAGCACCTCCTCATTGATTAAGGCACTTCGGCGTGTGCAGTAATGAAGCCAGGCTGGGGAAAAGACCTGGTGCTTGCTGTCAGTTCAGCCAGCTATCAGCAGTGAGACTGCCTCCGAATCGTGTGACTGGCTCGACATGTCTTTCCTGTAGAAATGATACAAACCCATTACATCATTTACGAACCCCAAATAGTCAGCATGAATGGGTTTGTGTAAGACAGTCAGACAGGCCTGTTAGTAGATACAGACACAGTATACAGATAGATAAGGAAACAGTAGAACAGTAAGTATTAGCAATGTGTTTGTAATCCCCACACTCTTTCCTGGGGCTTTGTTTCAAGCCCAGCTCTATCGGGATCTGAAACACCTCTCACCTGCTCAGCATGCTGTTCTCAAAGCCTCTAATAGTTCTTCATTAACCGAGCTGTGCAATTCAAATAAGAATTGCAGCCCCATGGCAGCCCAGCTCTGTTAATGAAGACTATTTGTTTGCCTTGGGCAAAAAAAATAAGATGCAGGAAAAACAACACAGGCCGCGGTTTGGCTCATGCAAAAAATGATTGAATACAAAATAAATACTTATAGAATGATTTAAAAAATAAAGACATATACCGATGCAAATAATGGAAAAGCACGATTTACAGAACTGGAGGTGGTATTGCAGTGCCCATTCCCCTCAACCACTTACTAAACAACTTGCTATCCCTGAACAGAGCATTATTCTTTTCTTAATGAAAAAAGAATAATTCAGAAAAGGCGAAATATTTGAATTAGCCCGCCATGTCAAGTAGAATGGTTCTCTGTTCTTCTAGGAAAGCACAACAACTGGGTATGCCTGCCTGCTTCACCTGGCCTGCCCGCTTCACCTAGCCTGCCCATTTCAGCTGGCCTGCCCGCTTCACCTGGCCTGCCCGCTTCACCTAACCTGCCCATTTCACCTGGCCTGCCCGCTTCACCTGGCCTGCCCACTTCACCTGGCCTGCCCACTTCACCTGGCCTGCCCATTTCACCTAACCTGCCGATTTCACCTGGCCTGCCCGCTTCACCACCTGGCATCACCTGGCCGATTTCACCTAACCTGCCCACTTCACCTGGCCTGCCCGCTTCACCTAACCTGCCCGTTTCACCTGGCCTGCCCGCTTCACCTAACCTGCCCGCTTCACCTGGCCTGCCCGCTTCACCTAACCTGCCCGTTTCACCTGGCCTGCCCGCTTCACCTGGCCTGCCCGCTTCACCTGGCCTGCCCGCTTCACCTAACCTGCCCATTTCACCTGGCCTGCCCGCTTCACCTGGCCTGCCCGCTTCACCTGGCCTGCCCGCTTCACCTGGCCTGCCCGCTTCACCTGGCCTGCCCGCTTCACCTGGCCTGCCCGCTTCACCTGGCCTGCCCGCTTCACCTGGCCTGCCCGCTTCACCTAACCTGCCGATTTCACCTGGCCTGCCCGCTTCACCTGGCCAGCCCGCATCACCTGGCCTGCCCGCTTCACCAGGGCTGCCCGCTGGCTCTGTCTTGCTATCCCTAAACAGAGAACTGCTTCCTCTTTAAAACGTCACAAAATGATTTCATGAGCAACCTGTGCCAAAAGTGCAGAGTGAACCACTTATTTCTATATAGGAAGGCATCGCTTTCTTTCTCTCCCTTTCACTTCTTTGTTCTGCTCAGACATCATTTACATGCTCAACCAGAGAGGCAGTTCTGGCATGTGCTCTACATTGTAATTCACAAGTTACATTTTCTTTGAACTGATTCCTGCATGTTTTTTTTTTTTGTTTTTTTTTTTAAATCACTGTGGGGTTTTTTTCATTACATTAACACAAGATCAATAGCAGGCTGGGAGCAGACATCTGTGAGCTAGTATTAGTTTCAATTAAATCCATTTCCCTCATGACGCAGGACACCAGATAATGCATCTGGAAAGCTGAACTGATCGCCCTGCAAGGGTTTTCATTTGACACGGTCAAGGTGTAACTCAGGAATACTCTGGGCTGGGTTCTTGAAGGACCCCAACTAGTCATCAACCCTTTTATAACCAAAAAGAAAACACTCCCAATAAAGCTGCTGATCAAGGGTTGGGATCAGATCCTTTCTTTCAGCTCCAGTTTCATTTCCAATACCTTTTAAGTTCAATTCCAACACATCACTGATCAAAACTGCAATTTCAGTGTTCTGTTAAAATGTGCTTCTCACAGTGACCACAAACTACTGACATTTGAAGGGTTCAGGTACAATGTCCCCTGAAAGCAACATTGGGCAAAACATTTTCCTCACTGTGTCAAGCCTTCTGCGTGGATAATGTCCATCTGTCCAAATCCAAACCCCGACTCCTAGCCTCCTTGAGATAAACTGTTCAATTCCACACACATGTAGAGGGGACACATGGTTAGCGGTAAGCTGATTCAATGCACATCGCTGCGTTATCACTGGTGTCTCCACAATCAATACAGGAGGTCACGTTAGCCCAATGTCACTCCCCTGGGATGAATACAGAACACACTCTGCAATAATGAATTTCTATCTACCGTCAATACAACCCGTGCAAGTTTATTAGACTTTACTAGATTTATGATGAAACTCTCTATAGTGGTGCCAAGCCTGCCTCAGTTAAACTGAAGAAATCCTACTGGATTTTTGGCACATGTGGGAGAGTTTTATAAAACTTTTTAATGTGGGCACAGTGAAATATGTCCATCCTCTAAGTGAATCACAGGCTAAAAGAATCTGAATACATTTCGGCAGAACATCAGAGGAAGTGGGCCTAATCCTTGAAAAACTTGAACGCAAATTTTCTGCAATAAAAATGACAAAGCGGGTTGTCATGTGTTGGCCATATGTAAACTCGGGGCGGATCTGTTTGCCTTTCAGTTAACCAGCCTTCACTGGGGGAAGCTAAATAAAAAATAAAAAAGATTACGTTTTAAAAATGATCAGCCTTCCTGTCGGCGTACGGTTTAGTGTCATCACATATGCCTGAGCAAATCTTAATCTTTCCCCTTAATGGTGTTCCTACAGAGAGAAGAATCTGCCCTGACACTCACTGTAGGAAGAAAATGATCAAAACGGCTCTTGGTTTTTATACGTCTTTCAAATCAAGCCCCTTGGGGAGTCATGGTGTCACTGCAGCGTGTGCAGATCACTGACTGACCGGCGCACTGCTTCAAAGTGTCCTGCAAACTAAGCCTTTCTAAAGCACACAAGCAGCCCCCTCCTGTCACCCCTGCAACGAAAGTGAATCGGATCGATTCCCCTGACAGCCTTGCTTTCTAAAGCAGAGAAAAAGCTCTGCAGGATTGAACCAAGTGTGAACCCTCTCACTGCCAGCCGATACCCACACCTGCGACAGCGTCCCACGCATTGGTTAAGGGAAAGCGGCGCTGCTGGTCGAGGCATTACCTGTCCGAGGGTGTTCCATTATTACTGGGGAACACGCTACAGCAATGCCACTGTCACCATTCTACCACCGCTTTTTAAAAGGGACTTGCCTTTGTCTGAAAATTTGGCGTTCAGTGAAAGTTCGTGTTCAGAGCAGGTGCTGTTAATTCGGGTCCTCGTCTCAGCCGTGCTTTATTTGCCGTTCCATTATTGAGTAATAACAGAATGGCTGAGCTCCATATAAATCAATGGGAGGGCAGTGTTCAGTTGCACAGTATAATAATAACTGGAAAACACTTGGTTATATTGCACTTGTGGGACACCTTGCCCATTAAATGACCATTTATGAATAGGGGATATGTTTTCAGGGATACTGAGATATTTAGTGAACAAGGGGACTGAATGAGGTTCAATGGGAAATGAATCTGCTAGCACATTCATCCCTTCTGCATGGGTACATCAGCATTACCGTTTTTCAGTTTTCATTCAAAAATGCCCTTGATCGTTTTACGCTCCAGTTTTTCGTTTCCCGTTGTCCGTTTAGTGATCGGCTGTCACGGAACCTGGGAAACAACTCCGTTCATTAAGAGAAATGGGTCTTTTTCAGCACAATACGATATCCCCCGTTTAACAGAGAACACCCCTGAAACACGACATACAGCAATCGGGTGCAGACTTGGGTTAAAAACAGAAGAGCATCTCAAGCAGGCTTTAAGCAGGTTATTCTGATCAATAACGCTGCGTGGAAACCTGTCTTCAGAGGAATTCACCGACAGGGAGAAAGCTTCTGCTCCACGTGGGCTTCATCCCAACACTGCTTTCAAGTCTCACTGTACAGAAACAGGTAACCTTTCTATACAGTCAGCCTCGCTGCATTCGAATAGAGAACGGCAGTCACTGTAAACCCACTTGCTTTAAATATACACCTCTGTATTAATGATAGCTCAGCGGAGAGATCACTAAGCTGGTCAGGGAGCCCTGAATTATCCATCACACTGAGGAACTCCAGGAGCTGTGGCTGGATTTGACAGGCAGCTGATTATTCAAGGTGGCTCTGTGGCTTGGCCTGCATTGGCACGGGTTGCTGGGCTGCAGAATGCAAGACATTATGAAGCAGCAGCCTCTGCTGGAAGACAGACTGCAGTGAATTGCAGTGAATTCATTTGTCTTCCTTGTGCAAAATACACTCCAGGAGAAAGCATGGCTGCACCTTATATTACTGCATGTTCTTTTAAAAGGGAGGCGGTTTTTAAATGGAGAGCCGTACCGAGTATCGTGATGTGCTTCAAGCAAGCAAAAAAAAAAAATCAACCTAATTATTAACATCGAAAACTAATTACTGCCACTTTAAAAGGGAAACTGATGAACGTACACAAAGAAGAATGGGTTTATTTACATGTAAAAACTAAATTGAGCGCTGCAGTTAACTCTATGAAGGTTTGTGGTGCATCCTATCCTCTATATACACATGTATGCATGTTTCTATATATATTTCATAATAAAAAGAAAGATTTTTTTAAAAATCTAATCTCTAGGAAAGTGTGGATGCATCAGTACGCTAATTTGCTCTGTGTTGGTGGAGATGATTAATTCCCAACAGTATGAGGCAGTGTACCCGAGATGCCTACTCCTCCCTGTGCACCTCTAATCTGAGCAGACAGGTGCACAGAAAACCCCAGGGGATCCACAGCTGTCTGATCAGAGTCAGCCTGTCAATGTGGAAGGGAGCTGCCAGCTGCTGGCTCTGCTGCAGCCTGGAGGACACATGAAAAGTGCAGCCCTCCCGCTGACCAGGGAACCACACAGAAAAATACGCTCAAGGAAAAAAAAAGAGTTATTGCATCACATTATATTGTAAGTTTTATTAAAAGGGACGCGGTTTTTAAATGGACAGCCGTACCGTGTGCTGTGATGTGCTTCAAGAAAGCAAAGAATAAACCATCAACATAATTATTAACATGCAAAACAAACTGCCTGTGATCTGGACAACAGCAAACACGGGAAAGTGTTTCTTATAGACACAGTGGTGGGGGTTGTGTAACACTTCACTGTAAAGCACTACCCAACCAATCAACCAGGTCTACTGCAGCCCTTCAACCAAACTTTGAGCTCAAGAAGAAACTGAACCAGCGCACTCATTGCGCTACACTCAAGAGGCTGGGCTCCTTTTCAGTGCAGTCAAAATGTACAGTGATAAAACTTAACTGACAACAAAAACCAGAGCAGAGTTATTAAACACACAGCTCGGACAGACTGCAACATGTTCATTCACGGAAATGTAAACCCAGGTAAACACAACTCAAACTGCACGCCCTGCTATTGGTCTGGTACAGTTTGACCTGCCAAACGCAGGAAGGGAAGTGCAGCACACATGACAGTTACGATAATGTTGTGTTGATCTCTTCAGTACTTACATAATGAGGATACACTCGTGTTCCTTTGTTCCCTATACTGTAACATTTTATAACATACAAAACGAGTAGATCATGAAATTACTGTAACATTTTATAACAAAACGAGAAGCTCATGAGATTACAGAGAGAGATAAAGAGATAGAGCGATACAGATAGATAGATAGAGACAGACAGACAGAGAGAGATAGAGACACAGATAGAGACAGATAGAGAAAGAAAGAGAGATAGAGACAGAGAGAGATAGATAGAGATGGAGAGACAGAGATAGAGAGAGATAGAGATAGAGAGATCGATAGAGATACAGACAGACAAAGAGATAGAGATAGAGAGATATAGAGATAGAGAGATAGACAGATAGATAGATAGACAGTCTTCCCTTGGTTATGTTCCCTTTTTCATGTAACGGGGTAAGTACTGAGTTCTTATAAAATGAACTAATTTGGTCTCGGTGAAGAACGCTGTGATCAGAACAGCCAGCAGACACACCACCCCCACAGCTACATGCACCAGCCGTGAGATCCAGCCGCTATCACAACACAACAACACCTGCAACAGCAAGACAAGCAAGAAAAAAAACAGCCATTACAACTGAAGCACTAGAACAAAAACAAGAAGCAACCGAGAGGGCACAGTGCCGGGCTGGGAATAAGACTCCCACTGCAGAGCAGCTTGATCCATTCCTGCTTTCACTAGGAGTTTAATAAGACTCACCACAGCTTGTTACCTAGACACAGTGGTCAATCAAGCACTTAGTAAAACATGGAATGGATGAAACTGCTGAGCATCAGGAGTCTGTTTCCATCCCTGGAGTGTAAGGTGAACGGGTTTGGAACTCTTACTCACCTCCGAGAGGGCGGTGAGCCCTGCGCTGCCAAGGAAGACCAGCAGCAGGGCGGGGGAGGGCAGCAGGCCAGCCAGAGGCCTGGAGGAGCTGTGGGAGAAGTAGCCCTGGATGTAGCGCACGCTGTGAGCGATCCGCAGCGTCATGTTGAGACAGTTTGCCAGGATGAATCCCACGCTGCCCTGCCAGAGGGTCAGGAAGTACGAGAGGCTGAGGAAGGAGGCGGACAGTGCCAGCATCACGAAATTATACCTGCAAGAGAAGCGACAAGGCTAGAGAGCAACACACACGCAAACACACACACATTATATATATATACACACACACACACACACACACACACACACACACACACACGATACCTTACTGACTCCATCGAAACAGAAAGCTTTCATAAAAACAATGTTGAAGCATAGTGTTTAAATAAGGAGCCCCACCTGTCCACTTGTTCTTTGCTCATAGCCGCGAAGGTGAAGCACTCGCTCACGCCGTTGACAGCCAGCAGCAGCACGTACAGGGAGTAGTACCGGAGAAGAGTGGGACCTGCGAAGAACACATTGTGAGATCAATCTATTCAACAAGGCTGCGTTCACAGGAGCTGGCCAGGTCTCTGTGATTCCAGTAACATGAACTCCTTTTAAACGAGCTTCATCAGCAACTCGGATACAAACAACACAGTAATGCAGTTGTCAACACCATGCAAAATAACAGTCACATTATCTGCTAATTACAATGAAAAGCGTCTAAACGTTTGTGTTGAAACATGAAGGTCGAGACAGCAAGCAGGAGAGATTCTACACACCTGATCCGCTGCTCAGCAAGGAGCCTCCATAAACATCCAGGGCCAGATGAGAGTAGGCGTAGCCAAACACCGTGATGGTCAGGCCAATCAGAACCACCAGCTTCAAGAGGGATTCCAGAACCGCTGCTGCCATAGTAACGTCATCCTAGAACCACGGCAACATTCCATGAGAAGAATCACAAGCCCATCCAGGAAAGTAAAAATAAAAACCCAGCCGGAAACCAGAGTATTAGCTTGAAGAAACCAACAGCGACTGTCTAACACAGCGATACCAGCAACGGCTCCACAAACACTGAATGTTTCACGGTGTTCCTGATACAGGAGCACACTGCTACTAGCATGGTCCCATTACTACTGGAAATGGATTACAGTTACAGTGTCTTACAGACTGACCATGTTCTGCTGCTTGGCTTGCTTCCCCCTCTCCAGCACTTTGGCAAAGAAGATGTAGAAGCTCTCCTCAATGGGCTGGAAGATGAACCTGGCCACCAGAGAGCCCAGGTTATTCACTATATCATACACTCCTGGGGGCAAAGGGCAACAGGGCAGCGGTTACTTATCACAGCAAGCTAGAAAGGCACACCACTGTCAGCCTGCACTGACTGCGCCAAAACTGAGACGAGACCAGAAAAGCATAATACTGTTCTATAATCCACGACAGCCTGCAATCAACACTGCACAGGCTTGCACTGTGCTTCCCAGTGCCACCTGCACACACTGACCCTACTTTACACACAAGCCCAACACAGCTGCAGCTTCTGCTAATGGAACCTCCAGAAACGACAGGCTACGATTACATTCTAATCATGGGGCAGCCAGACACCAGCGATCGAGCTTTATCAACCTTACTAAAATTGGAAAGAAAAAGATTTTATGTAAGTTTTGATTTCTTTGATCGAGTGTTTGAAGTTACAGATGATATTCACTTACCTTGGTCTCCAAAATTCAACACATTTAGGAAGGTCATGACATAGCGTTCACCTAAAGCACAAAGAACGCAACCCCGTTAGCATGCCAACAAAAATAAAAATACAGGACTACGAATCAAGAAACTGCAAAGTAGAGACGCTGTCACCTTCTGTTAGGATCTGCTTGAGGAATGACTGCTTGAAGAAGCTCCAAGTCAGCTTTGCCAGGCTCCAGTTAACCACTGGCTAAAAGGGATCACAACAGTAGCAGTTAATACACAGCAGTGAAACCCCACATTTATCAGCGTTACCTGGGGGTATTCAGTGCAGTTCAATATGCCTGCTGGAATTATTTTGTTGCCTTACTCAACAGTGACCCCTGGAGGTATTTAGTGCATTTTCAATAAGGTTTCGCTATTCTTGTTAAACGGTGCCATTGGAACATGATGTGGATTTAAGGAGTGTGGAACTACAGAGGTCACCAGCTGACTAGGTTATAGCCACCAAACCCTTGGTAACTTCTGGTTACTTCAACAGCCCGGGAGTCTTGTGTGCTCTGTCACAAAGAATGATCTGATCTCGTGCCCAGTTTCCAGGGCTGGCCATGTCTCTCCTGTTACCTTGCCTCTTGTACGTGTCGGTAATAAATCGCGGACCCTGGAGAGAGGGAAAGATGACTTCTCAGCTTCCTGGGATCCGAGGAACTTGACGAAATACAAAACATAGCACAGCAGCAGGAAACTGGTGTAAGTGAGCTGCAAAGCAAATGAAAACATAGAGAATTATAAACACACCTGTACCAGGCAGTGATGCGTGACACACTACTGTTTCACCTTCTGTACTGTCTGAGAGATGGGATGAGGACAGAAACTCTACAGCCATGAGTCCAGACGAGCCCTGCTCTTTTCTATCCTGTTACATACATTACATACATACATATTATATATATTTACATACATACTACATATTTTAGATATATACACACACACACACACACAATGTACTGTGCGCATGTATATATATAGTTTCATTAGCACATGCACAGTAAATCAGGTCACTGATGTATGTTGTCTGAAATGCATCTCTAAAGATCACTAGCTAGTTTCTCACCTGAGCCAGCGAGAAGATGTAGAGGCCCCAGTGAGGAACCAGAAGCACAAGCAGCACAGTCAGGAGGCATTTCACAATGATGGAGAGACTTTCAGCAATCACCTTAAACACAGAACATCAGCACAGTGACGAGGGGCACGCAGGGGCCCTGCAGAAAAGACAGCTCGGCTGCCATCACTTTCACTTCGACTGCTGAGAGCTGCAAACCTTCCTCTACACAGGTGTGTAACTCAACAAGCAGCAAAACATAAAAATGACTCAAACTGCTATGCATTCCCATCGGGGGCTCTTACCTTCAGTCTCACGAACATGTGCGCCTGTGCCAGCACCCACAAGGGCTCTGCCAGCAGCTCCACCACTGCGGAGAGGCCAAATAGCAGCACCCCGACCTCGTAGTGAGGGGTACCGGCCGGGTCAGGAACCTCCAGCAGACACAGCCACACCCAGCCCAGCAGAACCGACCACAGCGCCCCCACTGGCACTCTGCAGAGAAACAGGCAACAGGCAGGGACGGAAATAAGACTCCTCTTGCATAGCAGTTGCACCCATTTACTACTGCGAGCTTGATTAACGACAGTGTGTACAGGCAACAAGCTCAGGTGTGTCTAATTAAAACCAAGAATGGATCACACTGTGGTGCAACGGGAGTATCGTTTATACCAGCCGAATGTAATGCTATCTGCCTGCTTACTACACTCCTGCCAATCAAACTCCAGGTACAGCAGCAAAGGGCAGAACTGCAGCACACTGCAATATCTACTGAGTCTTTCTCTTAAAACAAGCATCAGAGATCAGTGTCCTAAACTCTCTGTGTCTGTCACCCCCCCCTTAAGAAATACATCCGTATGAAACACACATTCCCATCACTTTGTTTGTTTGTCCTTTTCTTTCCCTGTGTTTTGGACATGGTCTGACTTACGTTAGCCATAGAAGGTTGATAACCTGCGTCCAGTTTTGCTCTGTGCTTCCGCTCAGACAGGCCCTACGAAAGGCTTCTCTTGCCAGAAACACCACGGTGGAGTAGAGCAGTGTAAGCCTGCAGAGCACAGGGGCGAAACAAACACAAGAAACTGAGCTCTGCAAGCAAACACAACACGAGACAGGAGGAGCACAGGAGCGAAACACACACAACACGAGACAGGAGGAGTACAGGAGCAAAACACACACAACACGAGACATGAGGAGCACAGGGGTGAAACACACACAACACGAGACAGGAGGAGTACAGGGGCGAAACAAGACACAACACGAGACTAGAGGAGCACAGGAGCGAAACACATACAACAAGAGACAGGAGGAGCACAGGAGCAAAACACACATAACATGAGACCGGAGGAGCACAGGAGCGAAACACACACAACACGAGACATGAGGAGCACAGGAGCGAAACACACACAACACGAGACAGGAGGAGTACAGGAGCAAAACACACACAACACGAGACAGGAGGAGCATAGGAGCAAAACACACACAACACGAGACCTGAGGAGCATAGAGGTGAAACACACACAACATGAGACATGAGGAGCACAGGAGCGAAACACACACAACACGAGACATGAGGAGCACAGGAGCGAAACACACACAACACGAGACAGGAGGAGTACAGGAGCGAAACACACACAACACGAGACAGGAGGAGTACAGGAGCAAAACACACACAACACGAGACCTGAGGAGCATAGAGGTGAAACACACACAACACGAGACAGGAGGAGCACAGGAGCGAAACACACACAACATGAGACCGGAGGAGCACAGGAGCAAAACACACACAACACGAGACATGAGGAGCACAGGAGCAAAACACACACAACACGAGATAGTAGGAGCATAGGAGCAAAACACACACAACACGAGACAGGAGGAGCACAGGAGCAAAACACACACAACATGAGACGGGAGGAGCACAGGGGCGAAACACCCAGGAAACTGAGCTATGCAAGCAAACAACACGAGACTGGTAACCCATTTCATCACATGGCTTGGCAACCCTTGGTGACCCATTTCTCAACCTCACCACTCTCTCTGCAAAGAAGTGTCTTCCTGGGGTGGGTATAATAATATCTATTTTCAATTCATTTGCAGCTGTGTGTCTCTGGTCCTGGGTGGGTATAATAAGATCTATTTTCAATTCATTTGCAGCTGTGTGTCTCTGGTCCTGGGTGGGTATAATAAGATCTATTTTCAATTCATTTGCAGCTGTGTGTCTCTGGTCCTGGGTGGGTATAATAAGATCTATTTTCAATTCATTTGCAGCTGTGTGTCTCTAGTCCTGGGTGGGTATAAGAAGTCCTGGTCGGGTTAACTTGTTCCACTCTTTCAAGGTTTTAAAAGACCTCAATCAAGTCACCACGAGTGGCCAGAACATTGACACAGCATAAGAATCATCCATGTGAGGGACTACCCGTTTACACAACAGCAGTGTGCTCTGCACACCCCTTTGCGTGCACGCTTACCTCACATTCACCACCCCGATGATTTCTTTGGACACGAAGCGAAGTGTGAAAGCATTGAGCACAAAGGAAAGACCTCGAAACATAACCTGCAAAAAACACAACAGGAAAACAATCGACACAATCACACAGACCTCCACGTGGGTACGGTGACCATGGCTCTGTGTTCAGAGTCAGCTCAGGCTTTTCAATTCACTACCCAGTGCATTCTGGTAAGCGTAGTCCTGCTTCTCTTAAAGGTACGACTGGTACTCGAGACAGGTAAAACGTACCAGAATGCATTGGGGTGTGAGTTGCAAAGCCTGAACTATCCCAAGCTGTCCCGCTGAACACAGAGCGACATGGTCACCTTACCCTAATTACCCAGGGATACGTCCCAAGCACTGCTTTTCCTTCAGGGTTTAAACTGTGCCCTCGCTACAATGACAGTACAGCTGCAGTGCACGCAATGCATGGGCAGATATACAGTAGTACTGTACCAGCAGCACACTGCAACCCCTGTGTCTACGGTAGAGTGGCGCCTGCGTCTTACACCGAAAGTTAGGCATGACTGTAAAGGTTGCTGCTTGCTAAAAAAAACAACAACAACACAGCGCTAGATGCACAGCAAGTGACACTGCATTCCGTCTCTGAACTTCAGCAGTAACGTAATTCATCTCACAAACGTTCATGTTTTCCGCAGTAACTGTGCACGATGGACTGTGCCTGTGCTGTACTGCTGTATTACTGTCCATGCCTGTGCTGTACTGCTGTATTGTATTGCTGTCCATGCCTGTGCTGTACTGCTGTATTGTATTGCTGTCCACGCCTGTGCTGTACTGCTGTATTGTATTGCTGTCCACGCCTGTGCTGTACTGCTGTATTGTATTGCTGTCCATGCCTGTGCTGTACTGCTGTATTGTATTGCTGTCCATGCCTGTGCTGTACTGCTGTATTGTATTGCTGTCCATGCCTGTGCTGTACTGCTGTATTGTATTGCTGTCCATGCCTGTGCTGTACTGCTGTATTGTATTGCTGTCCATGCCTGTGCTGTACTGCTGTATTGTATTGCTGTCCATGCCTGTGCTGTACTGCTGTATTGTATTGCTGTCCATGCCTGTGCTGTACTGCTGTATTGTATTGCTGTCCATGCCTGTGCTGTACTGCTGTATTGTATTGCTGTCCATGCCTGTGCTGTCCTGCTGTATTGTATTGCTGTCCATGCCTGTGCTGTCCTGCTGTATTGTATTGCTGTCCATGCCTGTGCTGTCCTGCTGTATTGTATTGCTGTCCATGTCATCTCAGAGTCGTGTCCTACATAAGCTTTGTTTTCAGCGCGCTTACCTGCAGCAGCACGTTATACGAGGCTAGCTTTGTCGCGCTGCTCAGCACGTCCTGCGAACTCATTTTAACTGTATTTGAACCTGCCTGGTCGAACCGGATCTAACTAAGCCTATTCCCGAAGCAGGATTGGGTTCGGTCCACCGCTGTACATTTCGACCCGTGCCTGGCCCGGGTCACTGAAAGCTGTGTGTATGAATGACAGCTCAGCTCTTCTTCCGTATCATCCCGCTCTGCAGCATGGCTGCATTTCCGAGCGCAGTTTGCTTCCGTACACACTCGCTTTTTTTGCGTGACACCCACGCCACGTCGAAACGTCATCGCGCACGTTCATCAAAAGCCTTGCGGAATAATTTTATTTTATAGTTGTGTCTTTACTTAGAGTCGACCGCCAGAGGGCGCGCTGCACAGAAACAAATTTCAAAGCGCTGGGAAAGGACCCTGATTTATAGACGGTAACCGAGTACTTCTCTTTACCCATAACAAAACAACACACGTACCAAGACATGCAAGACCATACAATTAAAACAAGAGTAACAGCAGTTCAATGCAACTTCATTGCTAAAATAAAAACTTCTTTCAATAAACATTCTCCAAACAGCCCATGGGATAAAGCTTTGTGAACAGAGCCCGCTGTCTCTGTTATAGCAGCACATTCTAAACGATTTGAAAAGGTGCATTTTTTAAACTGAGGCATTGTTTTTTTTCCTTTTTTTTAAAGGAATGATCACTAGGGGGCGTGCAACACTAATTTTCACTTCCATTGCTACTGTGGCAACTGAGAGCTGGGTGTGAAAATGAGCCACTGAGGATACAGACAGGTACAGCAACACACAAGTGGACATTCTTCAAAGCAAATTAGTCTTTGAGAAGCCAGTGTATGTAAACAGAGCTCTGAGCACAAACAACAGAGACACACACACACACACAGAGACATAGACAAGACACCCAGACAGATAGACACACACCCAGACAGAGACAGACACACACACACAGAGACATAGACAAGACACCCAGACAGATAGACACACACACAGACAGAGACAGACACACACACAGAGACATAGACAAGACACCCAGACAGATAATAAGACACAGTAGACAGATAGACACACACACAGCTGGGCTGTGCTGAATGTCTGTTTGTTCGTGGATGATAGATAGAGACACACACACAGACAGAGACAGACACACACACAGAACTGTGTAATAAATCAAAGTAAACGAAAACAACATGTATTATGGAAGCGGGCATGATAAAGAGCTGGGCTGTGCTGAATGTCAGTTTGTTCGTGGATGATAGAGCTGGGCTGTGCTGAATGTCAGTTTGTTCGTGGATGATAGAGCTGGGCTGTGCTGAATGTCAGTTTGTTCGTGGATGATAGAGCTGGGCTGTGCTGAATGTCAGTTTGTTCGTGGATGATAGAGCTGGGCTGTGCTGAATGTCAGTTTGTTCGTGGATGATAGAGCTGGGCTGTGCTGAATGTCAGTTTGTTCGTGGATGATAGAGCTGGGCTGTGCTGAATGTCAGTTTGTTCGTGGATGATAGAGCTGGGCTGTGCTGAATGTCAGTTTGTTCGTGGATGATAGAGCTGGGCTGTGCTGAATGTCAGTTTGTTCGTGGATGATAGAGCTGGGCTGTGCTGAATGTCAGTTTGTTCGTGGATGATAGAGCTGGGCTGTGCTGAATGTCAGTTTGTTCGTGGATGATAGAGCTGGGCTGTGCTGAATGTCAGTTTGTTCGTGGATGATAGAGCTGGGCTGTGCTGAATGTCAGTTTGTTCGTGGATGATAGAGCTGGGCTGTGCTGAATGTCAGTTTGTTCGTGGATGATAGAGCTGGGCTGTGCTGAATGTCAGTTTGTTCGTGGATGATAGAGCTGGGCTGTGCTGAATGTCAGTTTGTTCGTGGATGATAGAGCTGGGCTGTGCTGAATGTCAGTTTGTTCGTGGATGATAGAGCTGGGCTGTGCTGAATGTCAGTTTGTTCGTGGATGATAGAGCTGGGCTGTGCTGAATGTCAGTTTGTTCGTGGATGATAGAGCTGGGCTGTGCTGAATGTCAGTTTGTTCGTGGATGATAGAGCTGGGCTGTGCTGAATGTCAGTTTGTTCGTGGATGATAGAGCTGGGCTGTGCTGAATGTCAGTTTGTTCGTGGATGATAGAGCTGGGCTGTGCTGAATGTCAGTTTGTTCGTGGATGATAGAGCTGGGCTGTGCTGAATGTCAGTTTGTTCGTGGATGATAGAGCTGGGCTGTGCTGAATGTCAGTTTGTTCGTGGATGATAGAGCTGGGCTGTGCTGAATGTCAGTTTGTTCGTGGATGATAGAGCTGGGCTGTGCTGAATGTCAGTTTGTTCGTGGATGATAGAGCTGGGCTGTGCTGAATGTCAGTTTGTTCGTGGATGATAGAGCTGGGCTGTGCTGAATGTCAGTTTGTTCGTGGATGATAGAGCTGGGCTGTGCTGAATGTCAGTTTGTTCGTGGATGATAGAGCTGGGCTGTGCTGAATGTCAGTTTGTTCGTGGATGATAGAGCTGGGCTGTGCTGAATGTCAGTTTGTTCGTGGATGATAGAGCTGGGCTGTGCTGAATGTCAGTTTGTTCGTGGATGATAGAGCTGGGCTGTGCTGAATGTCAGTTTGTTCGTGGATGATAGAGCTGGGCTGTGCTGAATGTCAGTTTGTTCGTGGATGATAGAGCTGGGCTGTGCTGAATGTCAGTTTGTTCGTGGATGATAGAGCTGGGCTGTGCTGAATGTCAGTTTGTTCGTGGATGATAGAGCTGGGCTGTGCTGAATGTCAGTTTGTTCGTGGATGATAGAGCTGGGCTGTGCTGAATGTCAGTTTGTTCGTGGATGATAGAGCTGGGCTGTGCTGAATGTCAGTTTGTTCGTGGATGATAGAGCTGGGCTGTGCTGAATGTCAGTTTGTTCGTGGATGATAGAGCTGGGCTGTGCTGAATGTCAGTTTGTTCGTGGATGATAGAGCTGGGCTGTGCTGAATGTCAGTTTGTTCGTGGATGATAGAGCTGGGCTGTGCTGAATGTCAGTTTGTTCGTGGATGATAGAGCTGGGCTGTGCTGAATGTCAGTTTGTTCGTGGATGATAGAGCTGGGCTGTGCTGAATGTCAGTTTGTTCGTGGATGATAGAGCTGGGCTGTGCTGAATGTCAGTTTGTTCGTGGATGATAGAGCTGGGCTGTGCTGAATGTCAGTTTGTTCGTGGATGATAGAGCTGGGCTGTGCTGAATGTCAGTTTGTTCGTGGATGATAGAGCTGGGCTGTGCTGAATGTCAGTTTGTTCGTGGATGATAGAGCTGGGCTGTGCTGAATGTCAGTTTGTTCGTGGATGATAGAGCTGGGCTGTGCTGAATGTCAGTTTGTTCGTGGATGATAGAGCTGGGCTGTGCTGAATGTCAGTTTGTTCGTGGATGATAGAGCTGGGCTGTGCTGAATGTCAGTTTGTTCGTGGATGATAGAGCTGGGCTGTGCTGAATGTCAGTTTGTTCGTGGATGATAGAGCTGGGCTGTGCTGAATGTCAGTTTGTTCGTGGATGATAGAGCTGGGCTGTGCTGAATGTCAGTTTGTTCGTGGATGATAGAGCTGGGCTGTGCTGAATGTCAGTTTGTTCGTGGATGATAGAGCTGGGCTGTGCTGAATGTCAGTTTGTTCGTGGATGATAGAGCTGGGCTGTGCTGAATGTCAGTTTGTTCGTGGATGATAGAGCTGGGCTGTGCTGAATGTCAGTTTGTTCGTGGATGATAGAGCTGGGCTGTGCTGAATGTCAGTTTGTTCGTGGATGATAGAGCTGGGCTGTGCTGAATGTCAGTTTGTTCGTGGATGATAGAGCTGGGCTGTGCTGAATGTCAGTTTGTTCGTGGATGATAGAGCTGGGCTGTGCTGAATGTCAGTTTGTTCGTGGATGATAGAGCTGGGCTGTGCTGAATGTCAGTTTGTTCGTGGATGATAGAGCTGGGCTGTGCTGAATGTCAGTTTGTTCGTGGATGATAGAGCTGGGCTGTGCTGAATGTCAGTTTGTTCGTGGATGATAGAGCTGGGCTGTGCTGAATGTCAGTTTGTTCGTGGATGATAGAGCTGGGCTGTGCTGAATGTCAGTTTGTTCGTGGATGATAGAGCTGGGCTGTGCTGAATGTCAGTTTGTTCGTGGATGATAGAGCTGGGCTGTGCTGAATGTCAGTTTGTTCGTGGATGATAGAGCTGGGCTGTGCTGAATGTCAGTTTGTTCGTGGATGATAGAGCTGGGCTGTGCTGAATGTCAGTTTGTTCGTGGATGATAGAGCTGGGCTGTGCTGAATGTCAGTTTGTTCGTGGATGATAGAGCTGGGCTGTGCTGAATGTCAGTTTGTTTGTGGTTGGTAGAGCTGTGCTGAATGCCAGTTTGTTCGTTTTGTCTGCAGCTCTGATCCTGCCTCCTCTTTGTAGTCTGGTTCTTGTTTGGTTGGCCCTTTCATCTTTGCAGAACAAACACGGGGAACATCCCTGCATGTGGTCGCAAGCAGCAGGTCATGGAAGCCCTTCTTTCTGAGTATCGCTTCCTTGTTGGGTGCAGGATGTGAGCTTCAGAACGGATGCTGGCATGTAGAATTTGCTGCAAATCACTCATCCTCCCAAATTCAGACACTGTAAGCTCATTACATGAAGTCTGTGACATCAGCACGTCAGGAGTGAAGACTTTGCCCTGCTGCTTAGGAGCTGCGTGGACAGGGTTAGCAGACCTCCCGGCTTTCACATTTTGTGTTAAACATTTTTATACGTACAAAACTGTAGCAGTGTGCTCAGCACGGTCATTTATTATACAAAAATAAAATAAAGAAACGTATGGATTAATAATTCTTGTGCTTAATGATTCATATTCTGTTTAACTTCCTGGTCTATGACTTTGTTTTTTTATATATGTCTTGGAAGTGCCACCAGCCAACAGAGTTGCTACAGCTTCAATGAATTAAAGGGGAAAAAAATGACCATAGTAAACTCTTATAGAGTCTTCCCCAAATTCTACCTAAAATGTGTGACATCTGCTATCTTCTATCTTGGAAACAGATCAAGGACCTAACTTTGATCTGACATTTACACATCACGTCTTCACTTCTGCTCTGCAGTCCAACCTGGATTCCCCACTACAGAGAGACAGAGAGAAAAAGAGAGAGTGTTTCACAGTAGCTTGTGTAATACACAGTGTACCGAGGCTGTAAACTGACAAATACAACCTCGCTGCTTTTATTAAGACAGAGAAAATGTTACATTCACTCAGTTTACGACCTGGGTGCTGCAGTCAGAGATGAGAGGCTAATTCAGCTCCAATTGGCTTGTGGAACACTCTGTGAGGAAGTAAATTGCCATTGGTTGGTACTCAATTGCAAAGGTGAGGGAAGGACAGGTTTTCTTGTTTTGAAATCAATGCATTAATGAATGGATTTACTTAATACCAACCAATACAGAAATGCTTCTTAAAGGTGATTCCGAGTAGGAGTACCAGCACACCCACAGTCGGAAGTGAAGACAGTATTTGTGCAAACGCAAGCTTTTTCAACCTGCCCTACTTTAGAGTTATATTTAGTGAAATGTTTACCAGCCTGATCCAAATAAGACACATCACCATTAAAAACACCCACAACAAGAAAGGTTAGCTTCATCATTATTACTATTAATCCTTTTCACAATGTCCTGAAGCATTTAGAAATTCAAGTCCTGGGGTAATTTGTTTCAGACTGACAAGTTATTGTTTTTTTCTCTCGTTCTCTCATCAAGGTCGGTGAAAATAGAGCTGTTCTATTTCAGTAATGCGGCTCTCCAGAGTCTCCGTGACCCAGTATCAGAACGCTGCGAGGCGCGCAAGGAAAGTTTCGACGCACGCTCTGCTAAACTCTCTGAAAGTTACAAACACCCTGTTCTGTTTGCCCTTAATGATTTGTCCTTTTCTTTTCTTTTCAGTAGGGCAGTGCATGCTGAAATGACTGTGTTACAATGGGTGCAGGGTGTCTAAGGCAGTAGGGCAGTGCGTGCTGAAATGACTGTGTTACAATGGGTGCAGGGTGTCTAAGGCAGTAGGGCAGTGCGTGCTGAAATGACTGTGTTACAATGGGTGCAGGGTGTCTAAGGCAGTAGGGCAGTGCGTGCTGAAATGACTGTGTTACAATGGGTGCAGGGTGTCTAAGGCAGTAGGGCAGTGCGTGCTGAAATGACTGTGTTACAATGGGTGCAGGGTGTCTAAGGCAATGACTGTGTTACTAAGGCAGTAGGGCAGTGCGTGCTGAAATGACTGTGTTACAATGGGTGCAGGGTGTCTAAGGGTGCAGGGTGTCTAAGGCAGTAGGGCAGTGCGTGCTGAAATGACTGTGTTACAATGGGTGCAGGGTGTCTAAGGCAGCTGCTCTGGAGCTGCAGAAAGCAGGGCTGCTCTGGAGCTGCAGAAAGCAGGGCTGCTCTGGAGCTGCAGAAAGCAGGCATACTG
This sequence comes from Polyodon spathula, assembly GCF_017654505.1. Taxonomy (NCBI): domain Eukaryota; kingdom Metazoa; phylum Chordata; class Actinopteri; order Acipenseriformes; family Polyodontidae; genus Polyodon; species Polyodon spathula. The sequence goes on along the minus strand of NC_054556.1, from coordinate 978,622 downwards.
TTCCTGTGCAGTAAGGCGATACGTGTGCTTCTTGTTGTATTGCAATGCTGCCTGGATGCAGTGCTCAGGACTGCTAATTATGAGATTGTATTCTGTCCTGGAAAGAGATGCACTTACAGTAATACATTGGCACCTAGGAAACTGCTTCTGGTTTGTGCATGTATTCTTATCCGTATTACAGAAGCAAACTGGAGAACAATGTGATGGACAATAGTTCACAACACAGTTTGTACTGTTGCTTAAATGATCACCCAGGCACTGGTGTTTGTTTTATATCTTTGATAGCAGCATTAATATCACCCTATTCTACAGCTGTTAGAGCTGCCTGTAATGACTGTTGAAATATTAACGAACGCTGCAATCACGAGATTATATCAGGAGATCGTTTCTTGCCTGCCGCGGTTCACTGCTATCCATAACCAGCTGTCTCGCAGCTCGCTTCAGAGTGGAAACTGCTGCTGCAGGCCTGCCTGGGGTAGCACATAGTTACCTTTACAGATTATCTACAAGGGCTTAGAGGAATGAGCTAGGAACAGAGGCTGAAGGAACTGATGAGCTAGGAACAGAGGCTGAAGGACCTGGGTTTAGTTTGCAAAGTTAGAAAGAGTTAGGAGGGGCTTGACTGAAGTCTTTAAAGCCTTAAAAAGAGGTTGATAAAGTTAACCCTAACCAATATTTTAGGTGCAGCACAGAAAACAGGGCTGAAGGAAGCACAGTTGGAAATTAAGAGGAGATGGACTTAGGACAAAGGGTAGGAGATAGTCTTCATGCACGGGTCACCTAGTCATGTTGTTAATGCTGAATCATTAGGATTCTAAAGTTTTCAGATACTAGGAACTGGATAGTTCATTCATTTTCTAGTGTTGTTCTTCGTTTGCAATACTCAATGCATGATACATAACTGAAACAAAATATCAACAGTAATGCTAGGTGTAATGGGATTGAGACATGGAAATGATGCTTACTGGGAAAGCACAATGTTATACAGAGTTTGTATTTGATATCATTATCACCCCACCTTTGGATATTCCTGGGCTAGGAATAACTACCGGTGTACAAGTATTAAATGAGAGCAGCTCAAAGCTGCTTTAAACAGCAAGTAACCATTTGTAATGTTCTCACATTCTTCTTCACTGTGCAATATCATCCGATAACATCTGCACAGTCCGCCTGTCTCCTTATTTCTCATGGTTCAAATTCGGCTCTCCCCTGACCTAAGCGCACTGTCCTGCTGGCTTGTCAAACCATCAACCCCAAGCCACTTTCGTTCTGTACAGACCAGTGATCACGCCCTTGGGCACGGGCCCCATGTCTTCCTAATCATTCTAGTACAGCTTCAATCTTCAGGCTTTACTTTCACCCGAGTGTAGACTGTCTATCCTCCCATCACCCCTCACATTGCACTGGGTATGAGGACACTTATTAAAGTCACTTGTGTGCTGAAGATCTCTCGAGATGACACAAGCCAGCAGCTACACTGACTGCCACCAGTCTCAGTCTTCTTCACGCTGTTAATATGTTCATACTTTCATGTTCTGTGGACCGCTTTATCTGCCTGCTGATTTTTTCTCTGGAGCGGGTCTGCTGCACTTTCCTATTACTAATGCATGCACTGACATATGGCTGGACTTTCACAATGCTCCTGGTAGCAGGACTGTGTCGAGCAGGCTATTGCATTGGGCTTGGCATTATGTGCAGCCCCTTGGAGGACAGTGCTTTCAAAGTGCATCTATATCATAGAAGTTTGAATGCGTGCTTCAAAGGGCATGAAGCTTCTTTGGCTCACAGAGACAAGCTTTGTTTTTAAGGGACGAGAAGATTACACTGACCCATTTTTTAATGCTGCTGTTTACTATGCAAAACACGGGCACTGAAAACTTGTAAGCTTCTAGCCCCACTGAGCGAGGCGGTCTGTTAAACGCCTTGAACCCCAATTCAAACGGAAAGCTCTGAAGCGTCATCTATTTTTAATTGTATTTAGTAATACAAGGCGGACGAGGAACTTGCAGAATTTAATTCTCTCGTTTTATTAATTAGCTCTCCAAGAGCGTCTATAACCCGCTGGGTGCCAAGTGAAAATCCGTTGCATCTTTCGGTTCATTCATTTAAACTCAAGTGTGCAGGATTTAAAATAGGTGTCTGATTAACAGAATACTACTCTGTGATAGTTAACTCGCTCACACCTGACTCAGTTATAGCCCGACATTAAGAATGTACTTAGGTGTACAAGAAAGGAAACGTGTTCTTTTTGCAATATTAAATCAGATTTAAATAAAGGATTCAATGCTAATGTTTTTCTTTTCTCTCTTCACCTGGCTTTGGAGTTTGCTTTGAGCTTGTCTGGGGAATCCTAAGAGCCGGGCGGGGAACATCCGTCCTCATTCCACGCAGATCACACTGTCACATGGATGCATAGGTATCATTCTGTGAACTTACTGAAACAGCAGCCAAACTAGCATGCTGCTTGTGTGCTTGTGTGCGTTTTCTGTGTACAGTAGGAAGGTGTGCAGAACACTGTGCTGCCAGGGAGGAGAATGCGTGCTTCTGCTTCTACAGTCCTTTTTGTCTTCAGTTTATCACAGGAAACAGATGTGTCCCATGAAGCTGACAGTTCAAAAGCAATGCTTTCTGAACATACAGCCAAAACAAAGTAAACAGAGGAGCCAAATTGGGCACAGATGTTAAAGGCAATACAATACAACAGAATAAACTGCAGTACAGAAAGCCAAGCTGCAGATTAAGGACTAACAAACTGCACTGTTGAGATGTTTTTAGGTCTCCACTCAACTTTTTGAGAACAAACCATTCCACCTGCAAAGCAGCTATGTGACAAAACTAAAAAAGACGTCCGTTCAACACAACTGGGTCAGGCAGCGTGTCCCACTTCACTTGAACACAGCGCTGGAGTTTCTAATTCTAAAACCCTCAAGCGCACTGCTGTCTTTAATCCAGCATGTAACACAGGAAACAACACAGAAGCATTTTCTGGCTTGGCTAGGAAGACAAAAGGTGCATTCTGCTTTGCTCTGACGAGCATGGGAACACATTCGCTTCAAGAGCAAAGAGACAGACCTGTCTGTACTGTACTTTAAAGAATGTGTATAATGTGTTATATCAGTGTGTAGACTTCACAAAGACACATGATACTTACAATTCCCTCCCTACTATGTAATTCCCATTGATATTAGTACCTGGAATGGGAGTGATAGCGCTCTCTCTCCACCGCCTCACAAAGGGGCCCTCTCTCAAAGATATCTGGGTGTGTCTACTTGTTTTCGCTCCATTTGCAGTATCAGTAAATCAGTGGACTGCAGCGCACTGCTTCTCGTACTGTGAAGGTCTAAAATAATCCACTCCACATTTCTACTCCCTCAGCGGAGGGATTGCACAATGTTCAGTCACGGCCCATGCCTGCACACACCCACAGCCTGCTCATTGGTGATCTCGTGTTGCTGCAGTGGCAGTGCAAACACAGTGTTTTGCTCTCTCTCTGTTGAGTCACCAGCGCTGAAACCCCTGTGCTCTCTGAGCTGGGAAATCTACTGCGCTGAATGAACTTCTGATCCCATTGGTTTCCAGGGCGTATGTAAATGCTGTCACATTTTCCAGGTGATAAGAACAGAATCACCTGACCTATACTGAGTACTGCACGCCCCCCTTCTCTCACAGTATCTGGAGCTCATACAGGACCCTATACTGAGTACTGCACACTCCCCCTTCTCTCATAGTATCTGGAGCTCATACAGGCCCCTATACTGAGTACTGCACGCCCCCCTTCTCTCATAGTATCTGGAGCTCATACAGGACCCTATACTGAGTACTGCACGCCCCCCTTCTCTCACAGTATCTGGAGCTCATACAGGACCCTATACTGAGTACTGCACGCCCCCCTTCTCTCACAGTATCTGGAGCTCATACAGGACCCTATACTGAGTACTGCACGCCCCCCTTCTCTCACAGTATCTGGAGCTCATACAGGACCCTATACTGAGTACTGCACGCCCCCCTTCTCTCATAGTATCTGGAGCTCATACAGGACCCTATACTGAGTACTGCACACTCCCCCTTCTCTCATAGTATCTGGAGCTCATACAGGACCCTATACTGAGTACTGCACGCCCCCCTTCTCTCACAGTATCTGGAGCTCATACAGGACCCTATACTGAGTACTGCACACTCCCCCTTCTCTCATAGTATCTGGAGCTCATACAGGCCCCTATACTGAGTACTGCACGCCCCCCTTCTCTCACAGTATCTGGAGCTCATACAGGACCCTATACTGAGTACTGCACTGGAGCTCATACCCCTTCTCTCACAGTATCTGGAGCTCATACAGGACCCCCTGAGTACTGAGTATCTGGAGCTCATACAGGACCCTATACTGAGTACTGCACGCCCCCCTTCTCTCACAGTATCTGGAGCTCATACAGGACCCTATACTGAGTACTGCACGCCCCCCTTCTCTCACAGTATCTGGAGCTCATACAGGCCCCTATACTGAGTACTGCACGCCCCCCTTCTCTCACAGTATCTGGAGCTCTTACAGGCCCCTATACTGAGTACTGCACGCCCCCCTTCTCTCACAGTATCTGGAGCTCATACAGGGCCCTATACTGAGTATTGCACACTGCCCCTTCTCTCACAGTATCTGGAGCTCATACAGGCCCCGATTTCTATGACAGCCCTGCAGCTCACTCACAGACAGCAGCAGAGACCTGAGACCCAACCACAGCCCACATTCTCAGTTTCTCTCTGCTCCTGGATCTCGCTTCCACCTTCACTTGCTCTTCAAAACGCAGCTCTTCAGTGCAGGCTGCATTTCTGAAACGCTTCGGGCGCTCGGGGTCCCTGAAGTGGCATAAAAAGCTACGAACGTTTCAAAGTTGTGGATCATTTTTATGACACTTAAAATGAAGTGGAGCAACCGTTGCACAGGAGCAAAAAACCTTACCTAGCCCTTTAACTGTGAAAAAACACACAGCACCTTGAAACACATGCTGTAATCAGCCCTGGACACTGTATATAACAGGGAGGGGGCTGGGTGTAAAACAATGACCATGCACTCCCCTGGCAAGAGCCAGGCTGGTCAGCCCAGGAGACGGTAATCAGACACCTGCAAGAGATAATCATACACTTCAATGTATAGTACAGGGGTGTGGTATAAGAGGCTGAGTATAGCTGGTTTGAAATTAACTCCTTTAACAAGACGACACATACCTTCATCTGAGTGAAGACACAGATATAAGAATAGTGGTTTTAACCCTGCAACTAACAGGAATGACTCAAACAACTCTTTTTTCGGACAGACACTATACACTAAAATGCAGCTGGCGGTGCTCACAGCGAAGCTCTCTCTGAAAACCCTGAAACTGAAACGGTGTGTTTGGGAATACCTGGTAAAGCCCCGATCTACCTAAATGCCTGACAGCCCGTAACAGTATCGGTGACTCAAGGACAAGAATGAACTACTTGTAACATCACAGCAACATTGTGTAAACACGCCCAACCTCAACAGACAATGCTCGCTTTTGATTGGACAGCGGTGAACGGTTAAACGGTAGGTCCTTCCAGACAAAACAGGCACATCTTATTTTTTTGTGCACTCCCTCCTTCATTAAATATTACACACCCATTTCTCTAACCCCCCCCCCCCCCCAAAAAAAAAAAAAAAACTTGACGCGTCCCAGTCTTAAAAAGCAAGTGCTGCTTCATTTACAGAAGCAGTCGCAATTCCGCCGGCACGTCTCGACTGTCACTATTGCGAGCCAGCGATAAAGAAAGAAAGAAAGAAAGAAAGAAAGAAAGAAAGAAAGAAGAAAGAAAGAAAGAGAAAAGAAAAAGAAAGGGTGATGGGTGGGAGAGAGAGAGAAACACTTTCTCTTCCTGGCCCTCTCCAGAGAGAGAGAAACACTCCCTCCTGGCTCTCGCTACTTCCTTAAACTGCTTCAGAAAACAGAACCAGAGAAAATTGAAAGTGCGAGCGTTTCTGCACAGATTGGGGTAAGTTTTTTTTCTTTTCTTTACAAAGCTCATTACAAACAAAACATGTTACACTTATCAGTATTTCACTGGAGACTTACAGGCGATTGTATGGGTTTCCTTGTTTGTTTGTTTGTTTTTTCCGCCACCAGCTATCGATATGGGAGCTGCCAAGTTGTGCATTTTGATAATAAAGCTGTCTTTGCTGATAAAACACTGAGGTTTGAATCCCAGGCGGCTGGAATGGTTGGTCAGTTATGTAAGACGCTCGCTGTGGTCCGGTCCGGTCCGGTCCGGTGGACCCGGTGATTTCTCCCTCGTTACCGAGCAGGTAATTCGTGTTCGGGTCCGGCTGCGCGCAGCTGTGTTGAGACAGTGCTTGCATTGTGGCCGGTTGAAAGGCGAGACTGTGGAAAGCGCTGGGGTCCGGGTGCAAGCTCAGTCTTGGAGTGTATTCTGTCAAAACTGCTTATAATTGGAGATCAGGATCGAGTCGCTACATTATAGACACGGTGCAACTTAACCCCCCCCCCCGGCAGCTCCCTTTAAATATATAATAATAATAATAATAATAATAATAATAATAATAATAATAATAATAACAACCCGATTCTCTTTTTGAAGATGTTAGCCATGTTTTGAGGTGTGTGTGTAACTTTGCGGCGGGTTTAACACACAGCACCATGTTTTGTAAGGTATTTGCAGATGGAAAGAAATGCGGAAATAGCATTATTTATTATATTATTATTATTATTATTATTATTATTATTATTATTATTATTATTATTCGTAGAAACCCGTTTTTAGTTTCGCCATGTTGGACTGTAGGATAGTTTGAATCGTTTATTGTGTTTCTGTGGACCGTGTTTTGTCTTATCGCATGTTTTCAGACTGGAGTTTACTGCACACTCAGTAAATCCTAGTAGTGCACGGCTCCTGTGTGTGTACCGGGGTTTAGGGGATGCTTTACTGACTGGTTATTCCGGTCCAGGTGTGCAGGCAAGCTGTTTGTTGACGACACGCCTAGATGGATATATCTGAACCTGGTATGAAGCTGGGTTTCAGAGACCAGTCAGCCTGAGGCTGGGTTTCAGAGACCAGTCAGCGTGAGGCTGGGCTTCAGAGACCAGTCAGCGTGAGGCTGGGCTTCAGAGACCAGTCAGCGTGAGGCTGGGCTTCACAGACCAGTCAGCCTGAGGCTGGGTTTCAGAGACCAGCCAGGTGAGGCTGGGTTTCAGAGACCAGTCGGCGCGAGGCTGGGTTTCAGAGACCAGTCGGCGAGAGGCTGGGTTTCAGAGACCAGCCAGGTGAGGCTGGGTTTCAGAGACCAGCCAGGTGAGGCTGGGTTTCAGAGACCAGCCAGGTGAGACTGGGTTCCAGAGACCAGTCAACCTGTTCCAGCGCTGCAGTTGTAGTTAAGCAATGCACGTGTGTGTTTTGGTTATAAAGTAATATTTGGTCGTAACACTTGGCAAGTATCGACCTGACACTTACTGTAATGCCCTCAGAACAAGTTTCTAGCGGCTTAATAAACTTCTACAGTCTGTTATGGAAAAATGTCGCCTGTGGTTTATTTTTAAGACTTTATTGTTGGAACAACAGTAATGCAATAGTTGTATTATTATTATTATTATTATATTATTATTATTATTATTATTATTATGTTCAGTTTTTTTTACCTGTGCTGTTGGCTCCGAAACGCCCTCCTTCACGTGAGCAGGTAACAAAAGCAAGTCGGAAGTTCAAACGCCTTTATGCGTAGCCAGGCCCAGCGCCGTACCCCTGCATTGAAAGACGTGTAAACTGTCCTCAGGTCGTTACAGTGTAGAGTTTATCAGACGATGACTTTGAAATGACCAAGCTACAACGTGTGCCACGCAAGCGTTCAGTTTTTTGTTTTTAGTAAAGCATGTGCCTTGCATTGCTCTGTCGTTTCCCATGCCATGCAGAGTGCTTGCCGTTTATCACCTTAAGGGATCTGTGTGGGTTAGACGATCTCCCCTCCCGTCTGAAACTGCATGCGATTGCCACTCAGAAAGCCCTACATACTGTAGACATGCTTGTGTTCTGCTTGCAGCAGGGGGAGGTTACAGCTGATACAGTCTCTTTGCCCAGTAATTGTCTCTGTTGTTAATTTGGTGCATGCAGGGTACTTGATCATGCTGTGGTTTCTTTACAGTGCTTTCACTGTGCAGTGGATCCAGTGCGTAACACACAGGGCATGTCACCTGTGTAAATGACAGCTATAAGCAGTTGAGGTCTTTGTTATTTTATCTATTTTGGTCCTTTTGTTTGCAGTTCCTGCAGATCCTTCAAAGCAATTATTTGTCAGGGCTGTGGAACTCGGGCCAGTGTTCACACTGGCACGCAACGACAGCAGTGTGTGTGTGTATGAGTGTCAGCAGTGTGTGTGTGTATGAGTGTCAGCAGTGTGTGTGTGTATGAGTGTCAGCAGTGTGTGTGTGTATGAGTGTCAGCAGTGTGTGTGTGTATGAGTGTCAGCAGTGTGTGTGTGTATGAGTGTCAGCAGTGTGTGTGTGTATGAGTGTCAGCAGTGTCAGCAGTGTGTGTGTGTGTATGAGTGTCAGCAGTGTGTGTGTGTGTGTGTGTGAGTGTGTGTGTGTGTGTGTGTGTGTATGAGTGTCAGCAGTGTGTGTGTGTGTGTATGAGTGTCAGCAGTGTGTGTATGAGTGTCAGCAGTGTGTGTGTGTATGAGTGTCAGCAGTGTGTGTGTGTATGAGTGTCAGCAGTGTGTGTGTGTGTGTATGAGTGTCAGCAGTGTGTGTATGAGTGTCAGCAGTGTGTGTGTGTGTATGAGTGTCAGCAGTGTGTGTGTGTGTGTATGAGTGTCAGCAGTGTGTGTGTGTATGAGTGTCAGCAGTGTGTGTGTGTATGAGTGTCAGCAGTGTGTGTGTGTGTATGAGTGTCAGCAGTGTGTGTGTGTGTGTATGAGTGTCAGTGTGTGTGTGTGTGTATGAGTGTCAGCAGTGTGTGTATGAGTGTCAGCAGTGTGTGTGTGTGTATGAGTGTCAGCAGTGTGTGTGTGTGTATGAGTGTCAGCAGTGTGTGTGTGTATGAGTGTCAGCAGTGTGTGTGTGTATGTATGAGTGTCAGCAGTGTGTGTATGTATGAGTGTCAGCAGTGTGTGTGTGTATGAGTGTCAGCAGTGTGTGTGTGTGTATGAGTGTCAGCAGTGTGTGTGTGTATGAGTGTCAGCAGTGTGTGTGTGTGTATGAGTGTCAGCAGTGTGTGTGTGTGTATGAGTGTCAGCAGTGTGTGTGTGTGTATGAGTGTCAGCAGTGTGTGTGTGTGTGTGTATGAGTGTCAGCAGTGTGTGTGTGTGTGTATGAGTGTCAGCAGTGTGTGTGTGAGTGAGTGTCAGTGTGTGTGTGTGTGTGTGTATGAGTGTCAGCAGTGTGTGTATGAGTGTCAGCAGTGTGTGTGTGTGTGTATGAGTGTCAGCAGTGTGTGTGTGTGTATGAGTGTCAGCAGTGTGTGTGTGTATGAGTGTCAGCAGTGTGTGTGTGTATGAGTGTCAGCAGTGTGTGTGTGTGTATGAGTGTCAGCAGTGTGTGTGTGTGTATGAGTGTCAGCAGTGTGTGTGTGTGTGTATGAGTGTCAGCAGTGTGTGTGTGTGTGTGTATGAGTGTCAGCAGTGTGTGTGTGTGTGTATGAGTGTCAGCAGTGTGTGTGTGTATGAGTGTCAGCAGTGTGTGTGTGTGTGTATGAGTGTCAGCAGTGTGTGTATGAGTGTCAGCAGTGTGTGTGTGTGTGTGTATGAGTGTCAGCAGTGTGTGTGTGTGTATGAGTGTCAGCAGTGTGTGTGTGTATGAGTGTCAGCAGTGTGTGTGTGTATGAGTGTCAGCAGTGTGTGTGTGTGTGTATGAGTGTCAGCAGTGTGTGTGTGTATGAGTGTCAGCAGTAGAATACGAGTCAATTGGTCTGACCTCCCCTATTTGTTTTCTGGTATATCAGTGAGCAACACAAATATATACTGTATATATCTATAGGACTGTTAATGTGTAAAAACAAACTCCAGTGTGGGCTGACTGTGCACCCGTTTCTCACTTTTGTTTGCAAATACGTTTCTTTGTAGTAAGACTGAATATGATTAATGGCAGGCTTCACAGACCCCCATTGCCGATAATCTAATATCGCTTTCGGTAAGGCTTTCCAAGATTAGTGGTTATAGGGGTCTGTGAAGCCAGCCGCTACTGCATTCAAGGTGCAGGCTGATTTTGAGACAGAGCATACTATATTTAAATACTCTAACACAAGGCTGTCCAAATCTGCTCCTTTCACTCCTGGTGTTTGTTCCAGCCCTGTTCTGAATTATTTAATTGGTTCAAGTAAACCTCCTCCCAGACCCTGAAGAGTTAACCATCTCATTTTACCTGTTAAACCTGGACTGGAGTAGCCCTCCAGGACCGGACTGGACACCCCTGTGGAGTAACAGATCCTAGAATGACCGCAGACACTGCTGGACAGTGATGAGGAGGTAAATAAATGAACAGTTAAGTCTGAAGGTACGTGCTGCTGAGTCGTCTCACCCATACCTTCGTTAATCTGCTCACAGCGTTCTATAAAACCAGACTGCGTGTTTTTTTGTTTTTTTTTGCAGACGGAGATTATCATGCTCTGATTTCTTGTTGTACAGTATACTGTACTTTTTCCTCTTACATGCTTTAATATATAACATTTTCCCACAGTAAAAGCACAGGAAAGTGTAATAAAGCACTGTAGAAGCATGGTAAAGCATAGGCAAACACTAAAGCAAAAACCCCATAGAAGTGAATTAACGACTGGAGTACAGGCTTTGAGAATGTGGCTTGTTGAGCGTGCTGCAGCGTTTAGAGTACTCTACCAGCATTGCTCCAGTTGAGCTGCTAAAGTTGGATCAGTTTTGCTGAAACGTTCAAACTGCGTTAGCATCACGAGGACAGAGCAATCTGTGGAAACACGCTAATGGGATGAGGCGAGCGAGCGCATTGATTTTGCCGAGGTCCTAATGGATGTAGTTTTCCTGTGCGGCTGCTGCATGGTCTCGGCAGACAAGGCTGTATGTTGTGTGTAGGAGCTCTGCACGTGGGGCTTCTGAGAACGCAGGACGCAGCAAACCAAAGTGTGCCTGCAACACCCAGCCTCATCCCTTCAAGCACCAATGAGTGTAGACTATCTGTATGTGTCTTCAGGCTTCTCTTGCTGTACTGAGCACTGAGAAGCTGCTGTTTCCTGTTCTTCTGTGGGCTTGGTGGTGTAGCAATCTGTGCTGAAAGCATTCGATCAATCTGCAGCATTTACCTGGGGGAGCTGACTCCTGCAGCTCAACACTAATTATTAGGGGGTAAAGGATACCATTGTGTTTCCATGTGCATCTTTATAATGGTCAGGATGCAGTAAACGATAATAATAATGACAGCAATGCATTTTAAACCCTGTTAAATGCATTTATAGTGCAGTCTGCATGAATTGCTGGGAAAGCTTCTTGCAATCTTACAAGTATTTAAATATATATAAACAAAAAGGCAGGTTTTACTGCGAGGCTGATTAGCCACAGTGTAAAATGGTAACAAGCTCGGGCTTACTAAATTCATGGTAAACCAGCAATGGATCACACTGTTATGCAACAGGAGTCTTATTTCCAGCCCTGGATGCACCGTGCTTTACCGAGGTGAAGAGAGGACGCTGCTGCACCATTCAGGATTGCCTAAGTAGTCATGGCTGTTGTTGCTCAATGCAAGGGAACTGGGTGTGCTTTTGTGGCTGGGTGACATTTCTGCACTTAGTCATTGTGGTCTGGTATTCTAAAGAACCGCTGAAGAAGTGGTCAACTTTAACAGTTTGCATTTGACATCCAAACTACCCTGTGAAATGAGGCTCTGGTCTGCTCTATAGATACACTTTCCACTTAAGTAAGCATCTGCTAGTGCGGAATGAACACACCTTTATTTACAGAGTTTGATATTGCTGTACAGTCTGCTGCTGTACTGAATGTACTCTGTACAGAACCCTGGAAGCGCAGAGGTAGAAATTAGGTGAGGGTTTGCTTAATTAGCCACTGTGTGTAGATGACAAGCTGAGGGATGTGTCTGATTGATCTCACAGCAAGCCTGGAGGGATGCCTCAAACTGCAATGCAATGGGAGTCTTCTCGTCATTCCTGAACTCCATTGACTTGTCAGAGGGAACGTCAAGGTGGGTCCCAACCCTGCTCCTAGGGTTAGCTTGGCTTAATATTCATGGCAATGTTTTAGCCAAAATTCCAAAATGGATTCCAAAGCCCTGGATTGAAGATGGGACCGTGTCCTGTCTTTTATCTAAAACGTAAGCGCCCTTGACCTTTGACCTCTGGTTCAAGCTGTGTTACTGTATCAGCTATCGTCTGGTGAACGATATCGATAAGGGGTCTGAGAACACACCGCAAACCTTTTACCAGCTGAATTAAAGCCAGCAGACACGGGCACTCTCTATTGAACTAACCGGACTGCGTCAATACGTCTCTACCAAGAAATGTCAGCTCAGGGTAAATTGAAAACACACCGTGTCTGTGTCCCTGAGGGCTGTGTGTGTGTCTGTCAGTCTGTGTGAGAGTGTGTGTGTGTACTAAGCCATGGAGGAACAAACTGAATCCCTGTGCGCCTCTTAATCTCTTGTGCACATTTGCTGTTCTAGGCGAGGATTAGGGACCGGTTAGCTTAGGAATGGTCCTCAATCCAGTGTGTAAAGGGTACACAGAGGCACTGAAATATTAAAGCAATGAGGAACAAATGCCCTCTAAAAGTACCTGCTGTAAACTCCTTGTGCCTGCCCCTTACAAGTGCTTCTGTCATGTGTGTTACATTTATTGTTATGCAGATTTTGTTTGCCGTTGTTGTTGGCAGAAGTACAAGTCTGAACTGGGGACTAAGCCTGTAGAGCTAGAAAGACTTCTTCAGCAGTGTCCTACTTCTGCACATGGTCCTGTACCCGACTGCTGGACTGATGGAGGCTGTCATTTAAATAAGGATTGCAGTGCACGTTATTTCACATGAGGGCGAAAGTGCAGTGGTCTCACTTTTAATGGTACGGACACCTTACAGAGATTCAGCCAGTCCAGGTTTTAAGATGTGCTTGGTTAGCCCCAGTGTATATGTAACAAGACAGCTGGACTCCAGGGGCTGTGCAGAAGGCAGCGTCTCTCTTAAACCGCACTCGCTAAGAAATCAAAGTGTGTATACAGTGAGGAGACAGGCTAGCTTCTCGTCTCCCTTTATATCAATAACCACAGCTGCCACCACACCGACTATCGGAAAACAAACAAGAGCAGGGATGGATTGCAGGTCTCCAGATAGAGCTCTGTGTAGTGACAGTACGAGTGTGCAGAACACCAGCGTATTAGAGTCGGATAGAGCGCTGTGTAGGGACAGTACGAGTGTGCAGAACACCAGCGTATTAGAGTCGGATAGAGCGCTGTGTAGGGACAGTACGAGTGTGCAGAACACCAGCGTATTAGAGTCGGATAGAGCGCTGTGTAGGGACAGTACGAGTGTGCAGAACACCAGCGTATTAGAGTCGGATAGAGCGCTGTGTAGGGACAGTACGAGTGTGCAGAACACCAGCGTATTAGAGTCGGATAGAGCGCTGTGTAGGGACAGTACGAGTGTGCAGAACACCAGCGTATTAGAGTCGGATAGAGCGCTGTGTAGGGACAGTACGAGTGTGCAGAACACCAGCGTATTAGAGTCGGATAGAGCGCTGTGTAGGGACAGTACGAGTGTGCAGAACACCAGCGTATTAGAGTCGGATAGAGCGCTGTGTAGGGACAGTACGAGTGTGCAGAACACCAGCGTATTAGAGTCGGATAGAGCGCTGTGTAGTGACAGTACGAGTGTGCAGAACACCAGCGTATTAGAGTCGGATAGAGCGCTGTGTAGGGACAGTACGGGTGTGCAGAACACCAGCGTATTAGAGTCGGATAGAGCGCTGTGTAGTGACAGTACGAGTGTGCAGAACACCAGCATATTAGAATTAGCAAAGCCTCTGTCCTGTTACTGACCCCAGGGCAGTTCAAGTCAGCAGTGTGTTTGAGGGGGATTGCAAAATGTTTAGCTGTGGCGCACTCAAGGTGAGGTTGTGTTGCTGCTGGAGAATCTCTGTGTATGGCCACAGCTGCGTGTCTCAATACTGCACTTCCTCACTAGGGCTGAAGCAAGTATACTGAGCAGGGCCTGCAACTAACTGGCAGATAGACTTAAAATCTGCACCTCAATCCTGAGTGATGGGGGCTCCAGCTTGTATAAAGCTTAAGAAAATAGCTGCTGTATAATCGGCGTACACATGAGAAGCTACTCTAGTTTCTCCAGTTTCTCAGTATTTTGCAGGACTCACTCATTCTAGTTTAGTTTAATTAGTTGCATTTTGTGGTAGCTGTTTGTTTTAAGGGGTCTGCAGGGCCAGCGTTGTTCTCAATATACTGAAGTATCAGCCAACTCTGAGTATTCTGCGTCTTGTGATTGTGAAAGGAATCATTCATGAAGCTTACTACGTTCTTGAAAACATGGGCGGACTGCTTATGGGTACTTTTAATTAAAAATCAGTTGCTAGTGCACTGGTCGAATGAAACCCTGCAAGGACCCAGGTGTTCCAGAGCTGAACAGTGGGGATATTCAACCTTGTCCTGTGTGTTCAGCTAGATGTTCTGCAAAAAAAAAAAAACCTGCATTCACTGTTGCTAGAAGCAGAACAGTTTTCTTTTGTTTGTTGCAAGTTGTTACAAGTGAATAACAAGCAGGCGTGAAACAGGACAGTGTGTGCCATTCGGTTTTATTCATGTTTAATTACAGTACTAGCACCAGCTACCAACAGTGGAACTTCTTCACTTGCAATTACACAATCCAATTCTCCTTCAGGCGCAGTATGCTACAGTGTGACTTCGATCGGAAACAATGTGGAATGCATGCTTCATGTGACCCCTGCACATTCTCACCTCCTTTTAAGCAGTCCTTGTACAGAAAGCTTTCTCTGTCGCTGGTGGCATGTTTTTTTTGCAGTGAAAGGGTCTTTTGTACAGTATCCCAAGGCTTCTGGTCGTTGTGGAGGAAGCCTGCAGGAAGCTCCTGACACGGCTGTAGAGCTGCAGCACTCTGACCCCCGATCAGAAAACCAAACCCCTTCCAGCCCGGTTTCACAGACCCTGATTTTTCTCTGATCTTGGACTGCCACGTGTTACCGCAGGCAGGGTCATCCACGTGTGAATGGTGGTCTGTGAAGCGAGCCTGTGATGACTTCACTGTTGTTGGCTGTCCGGTTTGTTTCCATTTCTTGATGGTAGATGAATCCACGGGCGCCGCTCTGGCCCTGTGAACTGAACAAGTCTGCTCCTGAAGTGAAGCCAAATCCCAATTAAAACAAAGAGACAATCCTGTTCTTCACACAACAGCTTTACAAAGTCCTCCTCTGAAATGTGCAGCTCTTTTGATTATTGTGCTAGTCACGTCATCTTTTAACCACTGTATTCAATGCGGTGGTGTCTCTGTGATCCTGTTTTCATTGTGCACAGACTGTGCATTGCTTGTGGTGGATGTACAGCACTGTGCACATTCATTACAACACCCCATTGCTTCTGCAATCTGGATTGGTTGTGCAATGAAATCAAACTGCTGTGACTGAAAACCTTGAAATTGTCAAAACAGGCAAATTAGTGACTAGTCTAGTTTAATTGATGACGGTAATGTGCCACACATGCAATTAATTTAAAACAGTAAGACAAAAAGTAACACATAGCCACAAATTGAGAAGTTGTTTAAGATGCCTAATTAAAGCACAAAGTGGCGTAAGATTTCCACACAAGTGCCTACTGTTTCTATATCACTGATTCCTGAGTGGAAATGTACATTCTCACCCCAGAGTTGTTTTCATGCAGGTCTGCATATAAAGGATATCAATGGCACATCCTGAGGTGTTCTGATACATTTGCACTCTGCTGTATTTTACTGACATGCTTTGTTGACAGAGTTACTGCTGCTTCCAGATCAGTATTGATTAAAGGCTGGTCCTAATGCACCGCAAGTCAGAATAGCAGCTGCATCAGAAGAACCTCTTCTTTACATGAGAGAGTGGGCTCTGATCCAGGGAATCCCTGTAGCACTTCCATCCAGGCAGGAAGTGCAGCTAGTTTCGGACAGTCTCAGCACAGGCCATGGACAGTACCAAGCTCAGTTTAACCCATTCCAGGCTTCAATATGAGCTTCATTGTCCGCAGCGTACAGGTAACAAGCCCAGGTGTGTCCTATTCAGACTCCTAGAGACACCCAGCACAGCTTCCTTTGGTCTGTGGCATGCTGTCTCAGAAATACAAGTCTAACCACATCAGAAAGGTATGCTTGCTCTCTAGCCATTGTGTAGTAAATCTTCTATAAAACCATTTACTGTAAAGCATTGTGGGGAGATGGGTAGGGTTAACCTGTTCCTTGCCATGTATTTCACTGTATTTAATGTGCTATGCCCTGTATTTCACTGTATTTAATGTGCTATGCCCTGTATTTCACTGTATTTAATGTGCTATGCCCTGTATTTCACTGTATTTAATGTACTATGCCATGTATTTCACTGTATTTAATGTGCTATGCCCTGTATTTCACTGTATTTAATGTATTATGCATTGATCCTCACTATCTTGTAAAGCACTTTGTGATGGTGGTCCACTGTGAAAGGCACTATATAAAATAAATATTGATTGATCGATTGTTAACAGTGCTTGATAACGATACTGGCACTGTTTCGTATTGCTCAAGGGTTTCGTAACGCAGAGAGGCTGCAGAATTGCTTGATGTATTTTCTGGTCCGGTTCGTTCGCATGCTTTTGCTGTGGATTGCTATGTGGGATCAGTAGAAGAAAGGGCAAGCGCGTGCACTGCACCCCCACTTGTAATCTTGAACACGAGGAAGCTGATTTATTTAAATGTGGAAGGGTTGCATGGACAATGAGCAGACATTCTGAAAGAGAGTTTCAGGATTGCAGTGCTGGGGGTTCCCCCCCCTGCTCCCTCCGAAACTAAAATAAATCTAAATAACGAAACACCGGAAACTGCTTCTTCCTGCTTAACTTGTGTTTTTATTCGACTACAAGTAACAGTGAAGAAAGAAGCCCCCGAAACGAGAGTGCTCGTGACCGCGGCGCAGGGAGCGCGTTTGAAGTGATTTCAACACCGCGGCGCAGGGAGCGCGGTTTGAAGTGATTTCAACACCGCGGAGCAGGGAGCGCGGTTTGAAGTGATTTCAACACCGCGGAGCAGGGAGCGCGGTTTGAAGTGATTTCAACACCGCGGAGCAGGGAGCGCGGTTTGAAGTGATTTCAACACCGCGGCGCAGGGAGCGCGGTTTGAAGTGATTTCAACACCGCGGAGCAGGGAGCGCGGTTTGAAGTGATTTCAACACCGCGGAGCAGGGAGCGCGGTTTGAAGTGATTTCAACACCGCGGCGCAGGGAGCGCGGTTTGAAGTGATTTCAACACCGCGGCGCAGGGAGCGCGGTTTGAAGTGATTTCAACACCGCGGAGCAGGGAGCGCGGTTTGAAGTGATTTCAACACCGCGGAGCAGGGAGCGCGGTTTGAAGTGATTTCAACACCGCGGAGCAGGGAGCGCGGTTTGAAGTGATTTCAACACCGCGGAGCAGGGAGCGCGGTTTGAAGTGATTTCAACACCGCGGAGCAGGGAGCGCGGTTTGAAGTGATTTCAACACCGCGGAGCAGGGAGCGCGGTTTGAAGTGATTTCAACACCGCGGAGCAGGGAGCGCGGTTTGAAGTGATTTCAACACCGCGGAGCAGGGAGCGCGGTTTGAAGTGATTTCAACACCGCGGAGCAGGGAGCGCGGTTTGAAGTGATTTCAACACCGCGGAGCAGGGAGCGCGGTTTGAAGTGATTTCAACACCGCGGAGCAGGGAGCGCGGTTTGAAGTGATTTCAACACCGCGGAGCAGGGAGCGCGGTTTGAAGTGATTTCAACACCGCGGAGCAGGGAGCGCGGTTTGAAGTGATTTCAACACCGCGGAGCAGGGAGCGCGGTTTGAAGTGATTTCAACACCGCGGAGCAGGGAGCGCGGTTTGAAGTGATTTCAACACCGCGGAGCAGGGAGCGCGGTTTGAAGTGATTTCAACACCGCGGAGCAGGGAGCGCGGTTTGAAGTGATTTCAACACCGCGGAGCAGGGAGCGCGGTTTGAAGTGATTTCAACACCGCGGAGCAGGGAGCGCGGTTTGAAGTGATTTCAACACCGCGGAGCAGGGAGCGCGGTTTGAAGTGATTTCAACACCGCGGAGCAGGGAGCGCGGTTTGAAGTGATTTCAACACCGCGGAGCAGGGAGCGCGGTTTGAAGTGATTTCAACACCGCGGAGCAGGGAGCGCGGTTTGAAGTGATTTCAACACCGCGGAGCAGGGAGCGCGGTTTGAAGTGATTTCAACACCGCGGAGCAGGGAGCGCGGTTTGAAGTGATTTCAACACCGCGGAGCAGGGAGCGCGGTTTGAAGTGATTTCAACACCGCGGAGCAGGGAGCGCGGTTTGAAGTGATTTCAACACCGCGGAGCAGGGAGCGCGGTTTGAAGTGATTTCAACACCGCGGAGCAGGGAGCGCGGTTTGAAGTGATTTCAACACCGCGGAGCAGGGAGCGCGGTTTGAAGTGATTTCAACACCGCGGAGCAGGGAGCGCGGTTTGAAGTGATTTCAACACCGCGGAGCAGGGAGCGCGGTTTGAAGTGATTTCAACACCGCGGAGCAGGGAGCGCGGTTTGAAGTGATTTCAACACCGCGGAGCAGGGAGCGCGGTTTGAAGTGATTTCAACACCGCGGCGCAGGGAGCGCGGTTTGAAGTGATTTCAACACCGCGGAGCAGGGAGCGCGGTTTGAAGTGATTTCAACACCGCGGAGCAGGGAGCGCGGTTTGAAGTGATTTCAACACCGCGGCGCAGGGAGCGCGGTTTGAAGTGATTTCAACACCGCGGAGCAGGGAGCGCGGTTTGAAGTGATTTCAACACCGCGGCGCAGGGAGCGCGGTTTGAAGTGATTTCAATCACTTCAAATCAGTAAGGCCTGTCAGTCAGTGCTGTGTGTGCGATTGTGTGTCTCAGTGTCTGTGCCTCAGTGTCTGTGCCTGTGTGTGTCTGTGTCTCTGTGTCTGTGTCTGTGTCTCAGTGTGTCTGTGTGTGTCTGTGTCTCAGTGTCTGTGTGCCTGTGTGTCTGTGTCTCAGTGTCTGTGTGTGTCTGTGTCTCAGTGTGTCTGTGTCTCAGTGTCTGTGTCTCAGTGTCTGTGCCTGTCTGTGTCTCAGTGTCAGTGTCTGTGTCTCAGTGTGTCTGTGTCTCAGTGTGTGTGAGTGATCTGCTGTTTCGAGTTTCTTTTTAAAGCACAGCTTTCTTTCTCAGTTTGCGGTTCGCAGTGTCTTCTTTGACCTCTCCTGTGCAGTTACAGCTTGATAATGACCGTCACAGATTCCAGTTCGGTTTCGTTTGTAGCTCAGCTTGCTGCGTTAGATATTTTTAGCTGGAGTCGTCCTCTCCGCGTGGAGCAAGTGGAAAGTAGGTTATCTTCAGTCCTCCTTCACACAGCGCTGCCAGCCTCCCTCATCTAATTGTACCTGCGTCAGATCTGTAGGACAGGTCAGGAGGGACCCTGTTTCAGAGGCACGGTGGCACACTCTGTGTTTGATCATTGCAGAGGAGTCTGTGCCTCTGCTGAAGTGAGGTTCCAGGTTTTACTTCAGTCCATTAACAGCCCCTGTGTTCTGTGGCACGGATCAGACTCGGCTTGTGAAACCTAGAATGTCTCAAACTGCTCTGCAACAGGAGTGTCGCTGGAGAAGCAGGATGAGCCAGTCTGCATTAGACTGAGTTGGAGCCCTGCGGAGGGCAGGCTAAATCCAGTTAAAGGCACACAAGCTCCATGCATGTGTACAGAAGACACTGAAAAAGAAATCTAGTCCAAAAGTGTGTCACTGAATTTATTAAGCCTCTTTTAGTCCTTTAAATATCAAGTCAGACCAGCTGTGCCTCGGAGTCTTGGTATTCTGCAGGTAAAAACTGTCTTTTAGGGAAACTGTGCGAGTGTGAATCTAATGCATTCTCTTCATCTTTTGTATTATTTTCTGTTTCCGCTCAGGGATGGAAATAAGACCCTTACTGCAGAGCAGTTTTCATCCATTACAAGCTTGTTCAGCCACAGTGGATAGCTCACAAGCTCAGGTGTGTCTTATTAAACTCACAGCAAACCCAGGAGTGGATGAAGCTGCTGTGTACGGGAGTCTTCTTTCCATCCCTGCTGCTGCACGTCAAGAGAAGACATGTTGAGAGGCTCTACAGAGGCCACGGGAGATCTGTAAACTCTGATTTTTTTTTTTTTTTTTTTAAGTTGCCAGGATGAGGTGACTGAAACAGAAAGAATACACCCAGTTACTCTGGGCAGCAAGAACAGCCCATTAGTTAAGATTGCTGTCACATTTCAACCCACTCCAAGATGCTCTTTGAACTGCACAATGTTGGTTATTAATGCAAGCACCTGTTCCAGTGTTTATACAGTGCTGTGTTGATCTACAGTGTGTGCCCATTCAAATAGGCCTGTCACCGGCAAGGTTTGGGCAGAGAGCCCAGCACAGTACGAATCATATTAACTTGCAGGATCTTTTGTTGGCTGGATATTCTCTGCACAGCACAGAGCAAAGTACAGCCTCCCTCCCTGCCTCAGGGTTTCTGATGACAATCTGAAGAATAACATTCAGTGCTGAGGGAGGGAGGGCGGTTAGGTGGCGCAGTTACTTCACTCACCTGGCCTTGTTCTGGGAATTTGTTTGCAGGCTTGAGACTGCTCCCTCCCTCAACCCTTAAGAGAAAGGGTGCTCCCTCCAGTCCAGTCCAGGGCAGGCTTGAAGCAGGGAGACTGAACTGCTCCTTCCCTCAGCCCCTAAGAGAAAGGGTGCTCCCTCCAGTCTAGGGCAGGCTTGAGGCACGCACAGCCCAGTAGGTCTCCTCAGCTGCTGGGAACAGGACCTCTCCAATGAGAATCAGAGTCCGCTGCTGTCTGGCAGGTGTTCCGTCCAATGAGAATCAGAGCCCGCTGCTCTCTGGTGGGTGTTCTGAGAATCAGAGCCCGCTGCTCTCTGGCGGGTGTTCTGAGAATCAGAGCCCGATGCTCTCTGGCGGGTGTTCTGAGAATCAGAGCCCGCTGCTCTCTGGCGGGTGATCTGTCCAGTGAGAATCAGAGCCCGCTGCTCTCTGGCGGGTGTTCTGTCCAATGAGAATCAGAGCCCGCTGCTCTCTGGCGGGTGTTCTGTCCAGTGAGAATCGGAGCCCGCTGCTCTCTGGCGGGTGTTCTGTCCAGTGAGAATCGGAGCCCGCTGCTCTCTGGCGGGTGTTCTGTCCAGTGAGAATCGGAGCTCGCTGCTCTCTGGCGGGTGTTCTGTCCAGTGAGAATCGGAGCCCGCTGCTCTCTGGCGGGTGTTCTGTCCAGTGAGAATCGGAGCCCGCTGCTGTCTGGTGGGTGTTCTGTCCAGTGGGAATCATAGCCTGCTGCTCTCTGGTGGGTGTTGTGAGAATCAGAGCCTGCAGCTCTCTGGCGGGTGTTCTGAGAATCAGAGCCTGCTGCTCTCTGGCGGGTGTTGTGAGAATCAGAGCCCGCTGCTCTCTGGCGGGTGTTGTGAGAATCAGAGCCCGCTGCTCTCTGGCGGGTGTTCTGAGAATCAGAGCCCGCTGCTCTCTGGCGGGTGTTCTGAGAATCAGAGCCCGCTGCTCTCTGGCGGGTGTTCTCAGAATCAGAGCCTGCTGCTCTCTGGCGGGTGTTCTGAGAATCAGAGCCTGCAGCTCTCTGGCGGGTGTTCTGAGAATCAGAGCCCGCTGCTCTCTGGCGGGTGTTCTGAGAATCAGAGCCCGCTGCTCTCTGGCGGGTGTTGTGAGAATCAGAGCCTGCTGCTCTCTGGCGGGTGTTGTGAGAATCAGAGCCCGCTGCTCTCTGGCGGGTGTTCTGAGAATCAGAGCCCGCTGCTCTCTGGCGGGTGTTCTGAGAATCAGAGCCTGCTGCTCTCTGGCGGGTGTTCTGAGAATCAGAGCCTGCTGCTCTCTGGCGGGTGTTCTGAGAATCAGAGCCTGCTGCTCTCTGGCGGGTGTTCTGTCCAGTGAGAATCATAGCCCGCTGCTTTCTGGCGGGTGTTCTGTCCAGTGAGAATCATAGCCTGCTGCTGTCAGGCGGGTGATTGGCTGTGGATTTGAGCTTGTTGGCATCGGGCAGTGTGTCTATGTTCTGTGTCTACGTTCTGGTCATTAAACAGCAGGGTATCCATGGAAACTCTGCTTTTACTGCACCATGTTTGCTGTAATGCTTGTGGCTGTGTTTGTTTTACTGGAAGTGCTTTGTTGCCAGGCATTCACTGTGTGTGTGTGTGTGTGTGTGTGTGTGTGTGTGTGTGTGTGTGTGTGTGTTTTTAGTACTCTTTGTAATTGTCGGTATTCAGCATAGCCCTGTCACAGCCCTGTCAGTGTGTGTGTGTGTGTGTGTGTGTGGTGCTCTGCACACCGGTACTTGGAAAGTGCAGTGAGTTTTATGGAGAGCTGCCAGTTTCAGCTCCCTGGAGGGCTGGGCTATCAGTTGCTAGTTTATGGTCGCTGGTTATGCTGTGCTGTGGGTTGCAGTTTTCTCATCCTTGTGCTTTGCATTTACATTAGTTTACCACGGTGTGTGTTGGTTTTTAATGTGGTTTGCTATGCCTCTTTGTGCTTTACAATTGCTGCCTGTGTTTTACCATCCCTCTCTACACTTTGATCTACTTTCTACATGATGCATCCATGGCTTTTTACATATTGGATTATAACCAGCATTGCGAGGGTGTTTGGGGCTGTATACCGATAACATCAACATTCTCTTCTATTAAACAGCGCTCTGAACAATTTTGAATAAACCCTCTCTAGAACAATTTAAAAGACTTCACTGGAAAGTGATTTCAGTAATCAAAAACAAGCTTTAAATAGTACTGTATTGTGAACAAGATCTTTTTCAGTAGTTTTTTTCATTTTTGTTTTACTATTTGTTTTAAAATGCAACTTTATGACTAACACTGTGAGTCTGCATGGGGGCTCGACTGTCCAAGATATTTACTCCTAATCTTTAGATTGTCAAAGATATTTACTCCTAAATGCTCGACTGTCAAAGATATTTACTCCTACACGTCATCAGTGCGACATTTTTCTGAAATCTCTAAAAAGAATTAAAGAAACCCTAAACACTTCATTCAGCCCCTGAATTACAGGTCTTTCTTGTGAATTTGTTGGGTGCGTTTCTCTGTTCTGAGGACTTGGAGCACATCGCTTTGAGAATCCTGCCCTTGACTGTGAATGGCGTTGTGTATCGTTTTGACTTGTTGTTGTTTTGTGTGTTCAGCAGTGCTGCTGTTCCAGTAAAGGATGGGTCCCTTCCTGCGCATCTCCTTCAATAACTTCGACCTGGGGCCCCTGCCTCAGCTCACAGACCCCCCGTTCTGTGCTGTCAAGATGAAGGAGTCCCTCAGCACAGGTGAGTGAGCGAGCAGCAGAATGTGTCGTCGTCTTCTTTAGATTTGCTTTGTCTCACTGAAGTCCTCACATTCAGGTGACGTTTCTAACTAGTTTAAAGCAGCTCCTGTGGCCTCGATAAAGAGATCAGAATCCGTTCACCCTCCAAGTACACTTGGAACACCAGGGTGCAACCATTAGCCCGCTCCCCCTGCAACACTCAACACTGCACCTAGTGGACCTTAAGAAATACAACGTAGAAGAAATGTGGGATTTGTAGCGTCCACTAGAGTGCTGTGACCCTCCCTGACGTGCCGCTGTGGTTTCAGAGCGTGGGAAGACCCTGGTGCAACGCAAGCCCACCATGTACCCTGCCTGGCAGTCCTGCTTCGACGCCCACATCTACGAGGGCCGTGTGATCCAGATCGTGCTGATGAAGTCCGCGGAGGAGCCCCTCTCCGAGGGCACTGTCGGGGTCTCTGTGCTGGCTGAGCGCTGCAAGAAGGCCAATGGAAAGGCGGAGTTCTGGGTGAGGACTGGTCCACGCTGGGGGGCAGGGGGGATTCTGGTTGCTGTTTTCCACTGTGCTGTAATGATTTTCATTCTGTAAGCTCAAAACAATTGCTGCTGTAATCACTTTCTGGAATTGCATTGCCTGATATTACCCATTCACTGATAAATACCTTTTATTGTCAAATTGCACACCCTTTTTAAAATGTGACATTTTCAAACACTATTGATTTAGGCGAAGCGGCCAGACCCGCTCTCTATCACCCCTTCCTGCAGGATGTTCGGTATTTTAAAGAAATGCTAACGAGGCTTCAAGATCCCTTTTAATTGGGACGTTCTTTGCTACAATAGTTTCTTTTTTGTGTTGTTCAGAAGTGCTGCTAATTTAAGAGATGGAAAGTAGATTTGTAAAGCTTCAGTTTGCTTCCATTTAAGGCTGCTTCTGTGAATCTAACCACAAAACAACATCAGAAACAGCACAGGACTCGACTGTGAGAATCCACAGCACTGCACAAATGATTTTACTTGGAAATAATGGTTTGTTGTGTTTATTTTTTTGCCTTGTTCAGCTTGACCTCCAGCCATCAGGCAAAGTGATGATGGCAGTGCAGTTTTTTCTTGAAGAAGGTACAGGTAAGGAAAAATAATAATAAAAAATAATTTCTAATCTTGCTTGGCAAAAAACGGGAGCTTAAAATGGTAAAATGACGAGAGATTAGCAGCAAACGTTTGTATTGTCGGCATCTCTTTAAAGAGTAGCAGAGCAACAAATCTCACTTTGTTTTCATTATTTTTCCATCCGTTGATGAGTGCTGGAGGGGGCGGGGCTCAGGGATAATTACATCGTTGATGAGTGCTGGGGGGGCGGGGCTCAGGGATAATTACATCGTTGATGAGTGCTGGGGGGGCGGGGCTCAGGGATAATTACATCGTTGATGAGTGCTGGGGGGGCGGGGCTCAGGGATAATTACATCGTTGATGAGTGCTGGGGGGGCGGGGCTCAGGGATAATTACATCGTTGATGAGTGCTGGGGGGGCGGGGCTCAGGGATAATTACATCGTTGATGCGTGCTGGAGGGGGCGGGGCTCAGGGTTAATTACATCATTGAACTGTGCTGGAGGGGGCAGGGCTCAGGGTTAATTACATCATTGAACTGTGCTGGAGGGGGCGGGGCTCAGGGTTAGTTACATCACTGAGCTGTGCTGAAGGGGCAGGGCTCAGGGTTAATGACGTCGAGATGTGCTGGAGAGGGCGGGGCTCACGGTTAGTGACATCACTGATGTGCTGGAGGGGGCAGGGCTCACAGTTAATGACATCATTCAGCTGTTTAATGTTTAGTAGTACTAGATTCACAGCCTCTTTGTCTCTGGTTTCTCTCGTCTGCGTGTCAGCACCTGCAGAGCAGTCAGGCACTGCTTTCCACACTCCTGCATCACCCGGCATGCTTTCCTTTGACAAACAACAACATCCTCGCTTCAGCATGTTTTGTTTAAAAAAAAAAAAAAAGAAGTAATGAAATAAAAAGGAGGTACAAGAACTTGGAGTCTATCCCAAGCTGACTCTGCACCAGATCGCACTCTCCACAAGCCAGGGACAGTTGACAGGGCGGCTTTGCATTCAGAGATAAACAGCATGTTTTGGTTCTGGCGTTCTTGCGCTCTGTTCCGGGACGGTGCCCCAGTGTGCGCTGGGATACGTTCTCAGTGCTGAAGCAGGCGGAGGTAGTAAATCCTGTTCTGCTTGTCTTGGGAGCTAATATACTGTGCTTTAACTGACAAGGATAAGTCCCTGTTTCCTGATCACTTACCACGGTCTTGGGAATGTCTGAGCTTCCGGGAATTAATAACAAAACACAGGGTTCGGAGTGCCAAAAGCACATGGAACTTGTGGAATGAAATTAATTTT
Organism: Polyodon spathula; assembly: GCF_017654505.1. Lineage (NCBI taxonomy): Eukaryota > Metazoa > Chordata > Actinopteri > Acipenseriformes > Polyodontidae > Polyodon > Polyodon spathula. The sequence continues at coordinate 952,725 of NC_054556.1, read as the reverse complement.
AAGAGGACAAAGCCAGCAGTAAAGTAACTGCTTATTACTGCTTCCTGCAAAGTAGTTTTTGAGTAGTTTTATTGTGCTGTGAGAATGTGCCTGAATCTCAGCACTGGCTTCCTTCCCTTTTTCAACTCCAACGACACTTGCCTAATCACTTCTCTATGAACCCTCATGGACTGGTTACGCTCTTGTTAAAGAAACCCACGACTTGACTGTTCATTCGTTTAATTGATTACCTAGCGCCATGGCCGTGGCATTCAGTCATACAAAACAAAAAAAATCATATGAGCCTTCCAGGTGTGATCACTGAGTCGGAGAGTTGACCCCCTGCAGGTTATGTAAAGTTTAAACAAGGAATTCTGTGACCCCCTGCCCCCAACCCCAGCCTCCAGGAATCTCCTTTGCTGCCCTTGTCTTCTGCTTTTCACACACGAGCTGTGTGTGGTGTAACTGGGAGGTGGAATTTCCCTGAGGGGATTTCTGTGTGCTCATGCATGCACGCTTACATGCAGCACATACCTTACACGCTCACCCCCCTTATAACAGTTTCTACTGTAAATGTGCACAGTATTGTTCGGTTTTCACATTCTTTCCTTTGGCTAAGCGATGCATTTACATTTTGAATATGCTTTACCATACCTCGCTATTTACAATGCTTCCCTATGCTTTCACTGCGCGTTTTGTTCCACCTCGCTGTGCTTTTAAAAGGCATGTTCTACACAGATATGTGTGCTGGGACCCACGCACACTGAGAATGCTGGTTGCTCACTGTACTGCTCCATTACTCCAGCTAATTGAGATTATATATACTCTATAAATCACGTGTGACAAATCAACCAATCACTGTTATACAAAATTCTGTACAGATTCCGTGTGTAGAACATATGACGTAAGTGTAAAGTTTGAAAACACAACAGCACTCTTTTTAATGTGCAGCCGCATTAGCCTGGCTTTGTGTCCAAAGTCCTGGCTTTGTGTTTTGTGGTTTATAATAAGTTAGCACATCATCCTCCACTTCGCTGCTTGAGATGATCTCTCTTGCACAAGGTATTGATTGCATTTTAAAAAAGGTTTTGTGGTATCTGTGTTGGCATTTGTTCTCCAGTTTAAGTGTTGGAGTTTAAGAACACGGGTCTCTCTGTGAGGTGAAGAGAGGAGGGGGGGAGGGGTCTGTGACAGTACTTTATCAAGGAGGCGGGGGGGGGCCCGAGCGGGTCTTGTAATCTGAAGCCGAGGGAACAGAAAGACACTTTTCAGGAACAGTGGTTTGGAACCTGCTTCGAGGAGACCGGGAGGCCTAGTTTGGGTGTCGTGCAGGGGCCTGAAATCTAGTCTGCTGAAACCAAGCTCCAGGCCACAGTGTCGTCTTGTTCCCTCAGCTGTAGACAGTGCAGTGTTGCTGTAGCTGCTGTAGACAATGCAGTGTTACTGTAGCTGCTGTAGACAATGCAGTGTTACTGTACCTGTTCCCTCAGCTGTAGACAGTGCAGTGTTGCTGTAGCTGCTGTAGACAATGCAGTGTTACTGTAGCTGCTGTAGACAATGCAGTGTTACTGTACCTGTTCCCTCAGCTGTAGACAGTGCAGTGTTGCTGTAGCTGCTGTAGACAATGCAGTGTTACTGTACCTGTTCCCTCAGCTGTAGACAGTGCAGTGTTGCTGTAGCTGCTGTAGACAGTGCAGTGTTGCTGTAGCTGCTGTAGACAATGCAGTGTTACTGTACCTGTTCCCTCAGCTGTAGACAGTGCAGTGTTGCTGTAGCTGCTGTAGACAGTGCAGTGTTGCTGTAGCTGCTGTAGACAGTGCAGTGTTGCTGTACCTGTTCCCTCAGCTGTAGACAGTGCAGTGTTGCTGTAGCTGCTGTAGACAGTGCAGTGTTGCTGTAGCTGCTGTAGACAGTGCAGTGTTGCTGTACCTGTTCCCTCAGCTGTAGACAGTGCAGTGTTGCTGTAGCTGCTGTAGACAATGCAGTGTTACTGTACCTGTTCCCTCAGCTGTAGACAGTGCAGTGTTGCTGTAGCTGCTGTAGACAGTGCAGTGTTGCTGTAGCTGCTGTAGACAATGCAGTGTTACTGTACCTGTTCCCTCAGCTGTAGACAGTGCAGTGTTGCTGTAGCTGCTGTAGACAGTGCAGTGTTGCTGTAGCTGCTGTAGACAGTGCAGTGTTGCTGTACCTGTTCCCTCAGCTGTAGACAGTGCAGTGTTGCTGTAGCTGCTGTAGACAGTGCAGTGTTGCTGTAGCTGCTGTAGACAGTGCAGTGTTGCTGTACCTGTTCCCTCAGCTGTAGACAGTGCAGTGTTGCTGTAGCTGCTGTAGACAGTGCAGTGTTGCTGTAGCTGCTGTAGACAGTGCAGTGTTGCTGTACCTGTTCCCTCAGCTGTAGACAGTGCAGTGTTGCTGTTGCTGGTTCTCCTGGTCCAGTTCACACCCCAATCTGTCTCTCTCATAGATTGCAAGCAGGCCGTCAAGGATGAGGACGGCGCGGTCACCATCAACCGGAGGCGTGGCGCCATCAAGCAGGCCAAGATCCACTACATCAAGAACCACGAGTTCACCGCCACCTTCTTCAGACAGCCCACCTTCTGCTCCGTGTGCAGGGAGTTCGTCTGGTGAGACAGCCGAGTGCAACGTGAACCCAGAAACCAATTCATTCATTAGAATCGGATATCTCCTCCTGATAGATTGCACTTACACCTGTCAAACAGAGACGTGTCTGAATAGGCAGGTTTATAAAACCACTTTACTGAGTAACGCATGACTCCTGAAATAAAACGGGTAGCTGACAGGTCTGCACAGGTAGGATAATGGAAATATGAATCCTGGTGCACAGCAGTGTGATCCGTTACTGTTGTTATTAATAAAGACACACCTTTGCACTGGGGCTACTCAAGCTTGCATTAAAACCTGGAATGGATTAAACTGCTATGCAATAGCAGTTTTAGTTGCATCCTTGAATTTGTGATAAAGTTTTCAGGCTGTGCCGGGATTGTGCTTGAAGAGAAGTGCTCAATGAGAGCCATCACTGCCAGCCCGCAGCGAGGGACTCTGGGGGAGCAGGTGGCAGGACCGGTCCCGCTTCCTCCAGCATGCAGACTGGGTCACCTTGACAAGGCAACTGGGTCAGAGCCAGCGCCAGTGCCTGCTGTAGACTGACTTTCCTTTTCTTTTACAGGGGACTCAATAAACAGGGATACAAGTGCAGACGTGAGTGGAGTTTTATTACTTTCTTAAACGCATGTGAAGTGAAACTAATTGAGCTTAAACACTTGACATTTCTTTATCTAAGGATGTCTGTCTCCTTTCTTTCTTTCTTTCTTTCTCTATCTATCTATAGGGTACTGGTATGGGTATAACCTGGACACAGACATATAATATCATACAATATCTCAAACAGTGCAGTACATTCTTTATTACATATAAGAAGCTACAGTACCATGCTTCTAATGCATGTCCTGTTTATTTTATTTTAAAGAATGCAACGCTGCAATTCACAAGAAATGCATCGAGAAGATTATCGGGAGGTGCACCGGCACTGCAGCCAACAGCAGAGACACTGTGGTGAGACCGAGGGCTTTATTATACAGCATTTACAAGGGTCTGCTAGCAGAGACACTGTGGAGAGACCGAGGGCTTTATTATACAGCATTTACAAGGGTCTGCTAGCAGAGACACTGTGGAGAGACCGAGGGCTTTATTATACAGCATTTACAAGGGTCTGCTAGCAGAGACACTGTGGAGAGACCGAGGGCTTTATTATACAGCATTTACAAGGGTCTGCTAGCAGAGACACTGTGGAGAGACCGAGGGCTTTATTATACAGCATTTACAAGGGTCTGCTAGCAGAGACACTGTGGAGAGACCGAGGGCTTTATTATACAGCATTTACAAGGGTCTGCTAGCAGAGACACTGTGGTGAGACCGAGGGCTTTATTATACAGCATTTACAAGGGTCTGCTAGCAGAGACACTGTGGAGAGACCGAGGGCTTTATTATACAGCATTTACAAGGGTCTGCTAGCAGAGACACTGTGGAGAGACCGAGGGCTTTATTATACAGCATTTACAAGGGTCTGCTAGCAGAGACACTGTGGAGAGACCGAGGGCTTTATTATACAGCATTTACAAGGGTCTGCTAGCAGAGCAGAGACACTGTGGCAGAGAGACCGAGGGCTTTATTATACAGCATTTACAAGGGTCTGCTAGCAGAGACACTGTGGAGAGACCGAGGGCTTTATTATACAGCATTTACAAGGGTCTGCTAGCAGAGACACTGTGGAGAGACCGAGGGCTTTATTATACAGCATTTACAAGGGTCTGCTAGCAGAGACACTGTGGAGAGACCGAGGGCTTTATTATACAGCATTTACAAGGGTCTGCTAGCAGAGACACTGTGGTGAGACCGAGGGCTTTATTATACAGCATTTACAAGGGTCTGCTAGCAGAGACACTGTGGAGAGACCGAGGGCTTTATTATACAGCATTTACAAGGGTCTGCTAGCAGAGACACTGTGGAGAGACCGAGGGCTTTATTATACAGCATTTACAAGGGTCTGCTAGCAGAGACACTGTGGAGAGACCGAGGGCTTTATTATACAGCATTTACAAGGGTCTGCTAGCAGAGACACTGTGGAGAGACCGAGGGCTTTATTATACAGCATTTACAAGGGTCTGCTAGCAGAGACACTGTGGAGAGACCGAGGGCTTTATTATACAGCATTTACAAGGGTCTGCTAGCAGAGACACTGTGGAGAGACCGAGGGCTTTATTATACAGCATTTACAAGGGTCTGCTAGCAGAGACACTGTGGAGAGACCGAGGGCTTTATTATACAGCATTTACAAGGGTCTGCTAGCAGAGACACTGTGGAGAGACCGAGGGCTTTATTATACAGCATTTACAAGGGTCTGCTAGCAGAGACACTGTGGAGAGACCGAGGGCTTTATTATACAGCATTTACAAGGGTCTGCTAGCAGAGACACTGTGGAGAGACCGAGGGCTTTATTATACAGCATTTACAAGGGTCTGCTAGCAGAGACACTGTGGAGAGACCGAGGGCTTTATTATACAGCATTTACAAGGGTCTGCTAGCAGAGACACTGTGGAGAGACCGAGGGCTTTATTATACAGCATTTACAAGGGTCTGCTAGCAGAGACACTGTGGAGAGACCGAGGGCTTTATTATACAGCATTTACAAGGGTCTGCTAGCAGAGACACTGTGGAGAGACCGAGGGCTTTATTATACAGCATTTACAAGGGTCTGCTAGCAGAGACACTGTGGAGAGACCGAGGGCTTTATTATACAGCATTTACAAGGGTCTGCTAGCAGAGACACTGTGGAGAGACCGAGGGCTTTATTATACAGCATTTACAAGGGTCTGCTAGCAGAGACACTGTGGAGAGGCCGAGGGCTTTATTATACAGCATTTACAAGGGTCTGCTAGCAGAGACACTGTGGAGAGACCGAGGGCTTTATTATACAGCATTTACAAGGGTCTGCTAGCAGAGACACTGTGGAGAGACCGAGGGCTTTATTATACAGCATTTACAAGGGTCTGCTAGCAGAGACACTGTGGAGAGACCGAGGGCTTTATTATACAGCATTTACAAGGGTCTGCTAGCAGAGACACTGTGGAGAGACCGAGGGCTTTATTATACAGCATTTACAAGGGTGTGCTAGCAGAGACACTGTGGAGAGACCGAGGGCTTTATTATACAGCATTTACAAGGGTCTGCTAGCAGAGACACTGTGGAGAGACCGAGGGCTTTATTATACAGCATTTACAAGGGTCTGCTAGCAGAGACACTGTGGAGAGACCGAGGGCTTTATTATACAGCATTTACAAGGGTCTGCTAGCAGAGACACTGTGGAGAGACCGAGGGCTTTATTATACAGCATTTACAAGGGTCTGCTAGCAGAGACACTGTGGAGAGACCGAGGGCTTTATTATACAGCATTTACAAGGGCTGCTAGCAGAGACACTGTGGAGAGACCGAGGGCTTTATTATACAGCATTTACAAGGGTCTGCTAGCAGAGACACTGTGGAGAGACCGAGGGCTTTATTACACAGCATTTACAAGGGTCTGCTAGCAGAGACACTGTGGAGAGACCGAGGGCTTTATTACACAGCTTTACAAGGGTCTGCTAGCAGAGACACTGTGGAGAGACCGAGGGCTTTATTATACAGCATTTACAAGGGTCTGCTAGCAGAGACACTGTGGAGAGACCGAGGGCTTTATTATACAGCATTTACAAGGGTCTGCTAGCAGAGACACTGTGGAGAGGGGGCATACCATTTCTCTGCTAGCAGAGACACTGTGGAGAGGAGGGCTTTATTATACAGCATTTACAAGGGTCTGCTAGCAGAGACACTGTCCATTATACAGCATTTACAAGCCTGCCCTGGCATTTACAAGGGTCTGCTAGCAGAGACACTGTGGAGAGACCAGGGCCAGCATTTCTCTTAGCAGGGACACTGTGGAGGACCGAGCTTTATTATACAGCATTTACAAGGGTCTGCTAGCAGAGACACTGTGGAGAGACCTTTCTCATTTACAAGGGTCTGCTAGCAGAGACACTGTGGAGAGACCGAGGGCTTTATTATACAGCATTTACAAGGGTCTGCTAGCAGAGACACTGTGGAGAGACCGAGGGCTTTATTACACAGCATTTACAAGGGTCTGCTAGCAGAGACACTGTGGAGAGCCCGAGGGCTTTATTATACAGCATTTACAAGGGGAGGGAGACACTGTTCAGAGACCGAGGGCCTTGGACTGGGGGTAGCAGTTCACGGTCCAGTAGCCTCGAGCCTGCCCTGGCCTGCAAGGGGCACCCTTTCTCTTGGAGGGAGGGGAGTAGTTCAGCCTCCATGCCTCGAGCCTGCCCTGGCCTGCAGGGGGCACCCTTTCTCTTGGAGAGGGAGTAGCTCAGCCTCCATGCCTCAAGCCTGCCCTATGTCGGTAAACTAAATATTGCAGCCTTTACCCCCATTGTCCCAATAAGAGAACCCCAATAAATACCATCAGCATGGGGGACGAGCTTCGGACGGAGACACTGGGAGTTTCAGACCCCTCCTATCCATTTCTCAGCCTGAGTTCGCTGTGGACCGGACGGTCCCACCCGTGGGAAGATAACACCCTCCCTCAATCAGAGCAGAGAGGTAGTACAATAGCATTTCAAGGGCTGGTTCAAGACCCGTTGAGACACCAACCCCTCCCTTTATCTGTGGGATGCTAGGACGTACCTTCGTGGGAAAGACCCCCTGGCTCCTCTCATTACAGTCTCAGACCGTACGTCCCTGGTGACGGAAAGATACCCAAAGCCTCAGCCTCATCAAGTACTGGAGAGTTATTAGAGTTCTCCGGGCCCGGAGCCGTCCCTCGGCCTGAAGAGAACCCCCCTTTCCCTCATCAAGTCAGAGGTATACTCAAGCCTGCCCTGGACTGCAGGGAGCACCCTTTCTCTTAGGGGGGTGAGGGAGGGAGTAGTTCAGTCTCCATATCTCAAGCCTGCCCTGGCCTGGAGGGGGCACCCTTTCTCTTGGGGAGGGAGTAGTTCAGTCTCCATATCTCAAGCCTGCCCTGGACTGGAGGGAGCACCCTTTCTCTTAGGGGGGAGAGGGAGTAGTTCAGTCTCCAGCGCCTCAAGCCTGCTGTCTCCATACCTGGACTGGAGGGAGCACCCTTTCTCTATGATGGTAAAAAGTGAAGGAGCAGTTCAGTCTCAACACCCATCCTCCTTTATCATGTGGATTATACTACTGTCCAGTGAGGGGCTCGTCTGAGACCACCAAACTCAAGACCCGAGAAGCCACACTGGAGCCCAGGCCTCCAGCGGTTAAAGCCGTGCCCTTCAATCCGCTGCGCCACCGAGCCCTGAAAAGCACAGAGGCTTTCTGTCTGCAGTTTTTTACATACAGATATATCAGCAGAGTGATAAGCAGCTTCCTCCTAATTCACTGCTAAAGCAGCTGTGTTTGTGTTTCAGTTCCAGAAAGAGCGCTTCAAGATCGACATGCCGCACAGGTTCAAGACACACAACTACATCAGCCCCACTTTCTGTGATCACTGCGGCAGCCTGCTGTGGGGGCTGGTGAAGCAAGGGATAAAATGCGAAGGTAGGTCAGCAACCCTTTCCGCGTCTTGCTATCGTTAGTGTGCTGCTGCTTTTTTTAAGAATACAGTAATACAGAAGGGATTGTAGATTATGAAACGCGTGTCGAGGCGTACCGTGCCGTTGCGTTTCTCTTCTAAAGCGTTTGGATGTTTTCGGTAGTAAGCGAGTGGCTCCAGTCCGGCTGTTAATCTGCCTGCTCCTGGTAACAAGCTGCTTGCTGCTAGACTTGATATTTCTTGTATTCTTTCACTGGGAGGAGGTTTGGATTCTTCTCCAGTCGAGCCCCCCCTCTTTGGGGAACGTGGACGGCGCTCGTACACTCTTTATATCGGAATCTGTTTGGAGATGTTTCCCCAGTTTTGATGTGTTAAATAACATCTATTCACAAATCTGCTTAGGAATGCTGTTGGCTCGACAACAGAAAAGGAAAGTTAGATCGAAACTAGTGTGTTTCATTAATTTAAAAAAAATCTACTTTTCAAATAAAGAACAGGCCCCGTTGTTTAAATAGTAAATAGAGTATACCTAGAGCACCAAGGTGTGTTGAAGATTGAATTCCAATTGCTTGCCATGACTTTGATGGGTTTAAAATTTAGTACATGCGGTGTGGCCTGATCTATGTATTGGTGTGTTGATCTTCTGAACAAGCCACTGTCTCGGCCCCTGGTTTCTACCAAATCGGAGGTCTGGCACCAAGCGTGTTATTTTGTGCATTGCATCCTAAGGGTTTGAATTGATGTTACTTGAGACTGTCTTGATGAGTGAGGTCTGTCTAGAATACATTCTCTAATACATTTTAAATATTGTAATAGAGTTGTTCTGTTACATCATTGATGGCACAACTACAGTTAATCACTTTAACCCCTCAAAAAAACTTTAACCATCTTTTATGCGGGTTATGCAGCACAGCCTCTCAGCAGAAAGAGCTTGTCGTGGTGTGTCTCAGCACGGCCCCTCAGCGGAATGAGCTTGTCGTGGTGTGTCTCAGCACGGCCCCTCAGCGGAATGAGCTTGTCGTGGTGTGTCTCAGCACGGCCCCTCAGCGGAATGAGCTTGTCGTGGTGTGTCTCAGCACGGCCCCTCAGCGGAATGAGCTTGTCGTGGTGTGTCTCAGCACGGCCCCTCAGCGGAATGAGCTTGTCGTGGTGTGTCTCAGCACGGCCCCTCAGCGGAATGAGCTTGTCGTGGTGTGTCTCAGCACGGCCCCTCAGCGGAATGAGCTTGTCGTGGTGTGTCTCAGCACGGCCCCTCAGCGGAATGAGCTTGTCGTGGTGTGTCTCAGCACGGCCCCTCAGCGGAATGAGCTTGTCGTGGTGTGTCTCAGCACGGCCCCTCAGCGGAATGAGCTTGTCGTGGTGTGTCTCAGCACGGCCCCTCAGCAGAGTGCTCCAGCCCAGCGCTGCTGGCTCTGTTGAGGTTTCACTTCTCAGAAGGATGCTTTGCATACATGTGACAGTGGAGATTACAGGCTCCAGAGGCTGAGTTTATAGAGGCTGGCTGTGTTCCTTGCAGTTGGCTGGGCTCGGTGGTATTTCTGCTGAGACTGACCTCAGCATCTTTTCATTAGCTCCAGGAATGCTTGGCAAGGAGTAGTCGTAAGGGTGGATGAAGAACTGCACGACAAAAAAATTGTTCTTCCACCCCGAGAGGGTTCGAAGTGGCTTCCTCAACGGTGTGCAGTGCTGTACTAATTGCTTGATGAAATGATTTATTTATTTGAACTAGCTAAGCTATTTGTCTTTCCAACAGAGGGCTAGATTCTCAACGCTGTTTTCTCATCAGCTGCATTTCTTTGTGCATCCCCAGGGATGGGAAGAAGATCCTATTGCACAGGGGTTTCACCCATTCCAGGAAAGGGAATACAACTCCTATTTCACAGGGGTTTCACCCATTCCAGGAAAGGGAATACAACTCCTATTTCACAGGGGTTTCACCCATTCCAGGAATGGGAATACGACTCCTACTGCACAGGGGTTTCACCCATTCCAGGAATGGGAATACGACTCCTACTGCACAGGGGTTTCACCCATTCCAGGAATGGGAATACGACTCCTACTGCACAGGGGTTTCATCCATTCCAGGAATGGGAATACGACTCCTACTGCACAGGGGTTTCACTCATTCCAGGAATGGGAATACGACTCCTATTGCACAGGGGTTTCACCCATTCCAGGAATGGGAATACGACTCCTATTGCACAGGGGTTTCACTCATTCCAGGAATGGGAATACGACTCCTATTGCACAGGGGTTTCACCCATTCCAGGAATGGGAATACGACTCCTATTGCACAGGGGTTTCACTCATTCCAGGAATGGGAATACGACTCCTATTGCACAGGGGTTTCACTCATTCCCGGTTTTACTTAGGGGGCTGTTAAGTAGACTTGCTCTATTTTTCTGTTTTGGTTTAGCATTGAAATCAGGGACAATTGAACTGTTGACAATTTGGAGTAAATAGCTTTGAGAATGTAGCCCCCTTTTTAAATAACTAAGTAAAAGGTCCAGCAGTGCCTGTAATAAGTGGCTTAGCGTTAGAAATTGGGCTGTATTGGGGTGCAACACTAATCCAACGCTTCCTCTCGTAGATTGTGCCATGAACGTGCACCACAAGTGCCAGACCAAAGTGGCCAATCTCTGTGGAATCAATCAGAAAATGTTGGCAGAAGCTCTGTCTCAAGTCAGCCAGGTAAGTCTCCAGTCTGACAGCATGGTTGCAGCCTCAGGCTGCCCTAGCAGTGCCTGAAGCAGGGTCCAGTGCTGATCACTGTGTTTAGTGAGCGCCGGACCCAGGCAATGCTGTGCCAGCAATGCCAGCTGCCCTAATGTGATGTATCTGTAGAGGAACTAAAAGCCAATACCGCTTTGACCTCTTAATCTTTGTGTTTTTGTGCTATTTTATATATCTGTACATCCGAAAATAACCCTATTAACAGATAGCATGCTACTGGCCATGTGTTATTTAACCTTGCTATTACATCCTTTTTGTTCCTTTGTACCTTCATATAATCAAACATTGCTTTATAACCCAATGAGTCATTATTCATTTGCATGTGCATGATTTTTCTTACAAATCCCTTTTTTCCCCTCTCTGTTGTAGAAACATATCGTTATCGGGGTAAGATCTCTAAGTCTTTTCTTTAACAATCTCTTTCTTTCGACACACTGTATATCAAATGCTGTCTGTTCAGCACTGGAGCTGCTTGTTCATTTAAAACGTTCCTCACGTTTGAACTGCTTGCTCATCACACTTTACTTTACACTGCAGAAATCTACCAGGAAATCAGATCCCAATCTAGCTGATCCTTCGGGTATAGGCATCTATCAAGACTTTCTCCAGGGCCCCTCCGTCCCTGGCCTGGACTCCAATGGTAAGGCATTCTTTGTGTCATTGTTAGATGTAAGCATGTTGTTTGCAAGCTAAGGCAGCAGCTTTGATACGGCTCTGAAAACGCACAGCCACCTGAACCTGCTGTGTCAGATTCACTGTGTGTTCATTTCAAATGTGTTTATTAAACCATTCTACATTACAAAATCAACGGCAAATCATTCAGACAAGACAAAAACCATGGAAGCAATCATCAAAACCAGTAATACAGAATAAAAGCATGAAGTGAAAGATCCTGGTGTACCTGCTGCGTTTACAAAGACGCTTTACAACGTCTCCAGGATGTGAGGAGACAGAAAACGACAAGCCGTGTGAATCTAAACAAGACGAGCAACGCAATCACATCAGTGGTATTTCATACGCAAGAGTCGACACAGTTCTACGTTTTATTTTTGCATCTTGCTTTTGCATTTCCAGGTGTCTGATATTCAGTTATGAAAGCGCACCTCAGGGCTGTCCTGCACTAGAATAGACATCCTCCACTGTGTGTCAAACGCACTGTAATTGGGTGTGTTAAGTACATGAGCAGCTCAGTGAAATAACACTCGACAGCAGCTCAGTGAAATAAGCCACTCAACAGCAGCTCAGTGAAATAACCCACTCGACAGCAGCTCAGTGAAATAACCCACTCGACAGCAGCTCAGTGAAATAACACACTCAACAGCAGCTCACTGAAATAACACACTCAACAACAGCTCAGTGAAATAACCCACTCGACAGCAGCTCAGTGAAATAACAATCAACAGCAGCTCACTGAAATAAGCCACTCAACAGCAGCTCACTGAAATAACTGAACAGCAGCTCAGTGAAATAACCCACTCAACAGCAGCTCAGTGAAATAACCCACTCAACAGCAGCTCACTGAAATAACCCACTCAACAGCAGCTCACTGAAATAACCCACTCAACAGCAGCTCACTGAAATAACCCACTCAACAGCAGCTCGCTGAAATAACCCACTCAACAGCAGCTCGCTGAAATAACCCACTCAACAGCAGCTCGCTGAAATAACCCACTCAACAGCAGCTCGCTGAAATAACCCACTCAACAGCAGCTCGCTGAAATAACCCACTCAACAGCAGCTCAGTGAAATAACCCACTCAACAGCAGCTCAGTGAAATAACCCACTCGACAGCAGCTCACTGAAATAACACTCAACAGCAGCTCACTGAAATAACACAACAGCAGCTCAGTGAAATAACCCACTCAACAGCAGCTCAGTGAAATAAGCCACTCAACAGCAGCTCAGTGAAATAAGCCACTCAACAGCAGCTCAGTGAAATAAGCCACTCGACAGCAGCTCAGTGAAATAACACACTCAACAGCAGCTCAGTGAAATAACCCTCTAAACAGCTCAGAGCTGCACAGCAGGTTTCATCAGTGATGTGAAACATTCTCTCTGAGCAGCTCAGTTACTTACCACACCCCCTTTTTCCACCCAGCAGATGGATCCCAGTATGACAAGCTGTGGGAGGGGACCTCTCCCAGGATTCCAGCCACAATCTCGTCCCGCCTGCGCAAGATCAACATAGACAACTTTGTGATGCACAAGGTGCTCGGCAAAGGCAGCTTCGGAAAGGTAACCCAGCGCACTTCCACCTCGCGGAGCCCGGGGGGGGTGGTCTGCACTGACAGGAGGAGGCCGGCTGGGATGCCAGGGGCGAGGCCACAGCGCCTGTCTATCCTATCACTCGTCGGATAGTTTCTATTCCGAGCCTACCTTTTCAAAAACGTCCTGCAGTTTCCTTCCTCCTCCTCCTCCACTCCTCCACCTCCTTTGCAGCTGTGTCAACGGGTCCCGTCACCCAACCTTGGATACCCCGTGGCCGCTGTCAGAGGCTCAAAAGAGGGTGTCCCTTGCTAGCCACAAGGCAAGATCACAGTGTCGCAGTATTATAACACAACACCTATCTCATAGATGCTATTATTTCCAATCCTTATCTGTTGCCCTGTTCTCTGTGTCTTGTGTTATCAGGGTTATTAAACACTCGTGTTGCAGGTATTCTGCGCTCTGTTCGATTGGATCGGTTTCAATTCCCGTCTCTTCCCCAGGTAATGCTGGCGGAGCTCAAGGGCAAGGGCGAGTTCTTCGCGATCAAAGCGCTTAAGAAGGACGTGGTGCTGCTGGACGACGATGTGGAGTGCACCATGGTGGAGAAGAGGGTCCTTGCGCTGGCCTGGGATAACCCCTTCCTCACACACCTCTACTCTACCTTCCAGACCAAGGTGAGCGGACTGCAGCCGGGGGACAGCGGCTCGACACTCGCCGGCTCTGCTTTATATATTATACTTCATGAGCAGGCAGAGTCAGGATTAGTAGGGTTTCCAAGCACTGTATTGTATTCATATGAATTATTGTTATAAATATTTGTACATTTTTTCACTGCTTGAACTGGGCAAAGTTGATTGGAAAAAAAAAAAACGCATCCAATTTTTCCATCAAAAAGATAAATACAGATATATGAAGTATTTACAGTAAAGAAGAGACCTTCTACACACTGCCTTTTAAGTGTAAAGCTGCCTGCCGCTGTGCCAGTGGGTGCAGTTCCAGCTGTCTCATCCTCTCCTCTGTGCACACAGGAGCACCTCTTCTTTGTGATGGAGTATTTGAACGGAGGAGACCTGATGTTCCACATACAGGAGAAAGGACGCTTCGACCTCTACAGAGCCACGTGAGTGTGTCCCTCCATCACTGCACACCTGCTTAGAGGGACCGGGAGGCGCCCTTGTCAAACCCTCCACAGAGCAAACACACAGCAAAGTGTAATCAAGCACAGGGAAGCAGAGACAAGCATTGTAGAGCACAGAGAGGTCTGGTAAAGCATGGGGAAGCATGGTAAAGCACAGAGGGATCTGGTAAAACATAGGGAAGCATGGTAATGCACAGAGAGGTCTGGTACCAGCGTATTTTACCTCTGAGAGAGGTATGGCATGGCAAACCATGCTGAGCTAAAGCAACCTGCTAAGTTACAGAGAAAAGCTGCTAAGTTACAGAGCAGCAATACTGTGGTACACTTCGTTATAATGATCAGCTTAATGTTTGAATTAAAAATACCCAAAGGTGGGCAGGGTCAAAACGTGAAATCCTCGACGTCAGCGCAACAAACAAAACGTCCTCAAAGCACCGGGATTGCTTTCTGTAGCTCAGTCCACGGGCACTGCAGTGCCTGGCGCTCAAGCAAGTATCTGAGAGTGAGGACGTGGGTGGGGTTTGGTAAGATTGCAAGAAACTTTGTGGTTTGGGTGTTTAGTTGTTGACATTGCGTAGGGATTAGCAGGCAAAGTAAATGCAGTGAGAAATGATTTTAAAAGATTACTTATGCTATGAATTGGAAAAGAATTTATAACATGTTTATTTTGTTTTTCCTTCTTTGTACAAAATTCCCTAAAACCCTTCTCTGTGAAAACATTCCGAATGCTGTTCTAATCCTGGCCTTGTCCCAGCAATGCAGTGTATTCTTTCTGCAGTACACTGCAGAGCCTTTTAAGGACTGGTTGTCGTTATACAGGGACAATGTTCAATTGCCAGGACTTCATTTTTGAGGGACGATTAATAATATTGTAAAGATATTTTTGTTGAGCTGCTGTCCTGAGAATGCTGTCACCCTGTTAGGCCCTGTCTCCAGGACGGTTTGGGGTTGGGGTTCTAAAGGGGAGCAGTGAGCTCTCTGTTGATCAGAATTTTAAAGACACTCTCCACACACCCTCTTTGATTTAGGCTAAAGTGGTCAGGTCCTCACACTGAGGAGTGGAGCTCTGAGCAGTGAACAATGCGACCTGTTAGTGCTTCATCCTGTGCGCAGTGTTAACAGTGTCATGAAAGCAAAAGCGCTGGGCTGGTCCGGCTCACTTTCCCCTGCTGAAATATTAACAGACAGGCGCTGAAATCTTTATCAACTGGCTGACTTCCCGACACTGTAGCCTGCCAAGTGGTGTCTGGTCTCCTCTCTCAGAGTCCGGAGTCTTTTCTGCAGAGAGCAGCTCTGAAACCAGACCTCCGGTATGAATGCTTGTCCTTTGCAGGGCTTTTCATACCCTGTGAAATTACACTGCAGGTTTTTACAAAAGGGCGTTCCGCTTGCATATCCCAACATCAAATATTCATCCCACCCACCCCGTCTGGAGGCCGCAATCTTTTTAAAAGGCTCCGTTAATCTTGTAACGAGCTGCGATTACAATTAACATCAGAAGGCTAATTAGGTTATTAATAGGACTCTCGTTTCAGGGATTCAAACGCTTCTGATCAGTTTAGAGGAAAACGATTTGACTTTAATAATTCAGGTGAGGGAGAGGGTGTTGAGACAGGTAATCTTACACTGTTTTTCTTTTTTTTTGTTAGGTTTTATGGCTCTGAAATAGTTTGCGGGTTGCAGTTTTTGCATGCCAAAGGAATTATCTACAGGTAAGTTTTGTAGCTCGAATTCTGCTGCTTTTTTGTAAACGCAGGAGCGCGAAGAGTATGCGAGAATTCAATCCAGTTTGAATCTCCTAGTCTGTAACAATGTAGGCAGCCCAGCTGCTTGGGCCCGTGTCATAGCATGTGCTACAACTGGACCTGTCTAAGCTGTGTGAGAAACACTGAGGACAGAAGGTGCCCACTTGAAGACCCTAGAGATGTACCCTACTCAGCTCAATCCAGACGGTTGTCACGCTGATGCGCTGGGGAGACCGCACCGTGGTTGATCCCCGGAGCCAGCATCGCAGCCGTTGTGTGTGCTGATGCACTGGGGAGGCAAACTAAGCTGATCCCTGGAGCCAGCATTACACTTCAGCCATCAACACCAGGCAGAACTACATCAGATGGAAGGTAACACAAATGGATGGAGACGCAGATGGGTCACAGTTTACTGTAAAGCTGTGTCTTAGTTGGTGCTTATCTACTCTCGTGTAATGGAAATCTTAATGAACTCTGCAACACGAGTCTTATTTCCATGGCTGCTGTAGTTCTGTTGTCTCCCAGAAGGGGACTGATTGATTGACTAATTGACTGACTGACTGATTGATCACATGTTCTGATCCTCTTCAATGCCACAGGGATCTGAAGCTGGACAACGTGATGCTGGATAAAGACGGACACGTCAAAATCGCAGACTTTGGAATGTGCAAGGAGAATGTGTTCGGAGAGAACAGGGCGACTACGTTCTGCGGGACGCCTGATTACATTGCACCCGAGGTATGGGGCTGGGGCTGGGAGTACATTGCACCCGAGGGAGGGGGCTGGGGCTGGGAGTACATTGCACCCGAGGTATGGGGCTGGGGCTGGGAGTACATTGCACCCGAGGGAGGGGGCTGGGGCTGGGAGTACATTGCACCCGAGGGAGGGGGCTGGGGCTGGGAGTACATTGCACCCGAGGTATGGGGCTGGGGCTGGGAGTACATTGCACCCGAGGGAGGGGGCTGGGGCTGGGAGTACATTGCACCCGAGGTATGGGGCTGGGGCTGGGAGTACATTGCACCCGAGGGAGGGGGCTGGGGCTGGGAGTACATTGCACCCGATGTAGGGGGCTGGGGCAGGGGTGAGTGGAGTACATTGCACCCTGTGTGTTAACCCATCCTCCCTCCCTCTCTCACTCTCTCTCTCTCTCAGATCCTGCTGGGACAGAAGTACTCGTTCTCTGTGGACTGGTGGTCGTTCGGCGTGCTGCTGTACGAGATGCTGATTGGCCAGTCTCCCTTCCACGGGGATGATGAGGACGAGCTGTTTGAGTCCATCCGCATGGACACTCCGCACTACCCTCGCTGGATCACCAAGGAGACCAAGGACATCCTGGAGAAGGTGTGCCCGCTCTCTAGCACCCTCTCCCCCTCCATCTCTTTGCCTCTCTCGCCCCCTTTTTCTTTCTTTCTCCGTCTCCATCTCTCCCCATATTTCTCCCTTCCCCTGTACCTGGAAACGAGGCATGTGTGCTCCAGCAACTGAAATGCAGTCGCCACTTCATGCTGGAATTAGTTCATTGTCCTTTTTAAAACCCACAGAAAGTCGCTAACCTGACAAACCTGTAATGCTGTGAAACGAACAAGAACGAAACCTCAAGTATAAGATTTCAAAACGAAGCCGGTAAATGAACTTGGATAAATTCGCAGTGGCACTGTCACAAGCCTGTCCCTCAGTGTGCTTCCCTTCATCAGCTAACAGAGCAGCGAGCTGGAATGTGAGTGGCTGTGACACAGCTGCTGATTCTCATCGGAGAGAGCCCTGCCGTGTGTTTCCTTGTTAACTCGCTCCGTTTTATTTCTGCAGCTGTTCGAGAGGGAACCAACGAGGAGGCTTGGCATTGTAGGAAACATCAAAACACACCCCTTCTTTAAAACCATCAACTGGATTGCCCTGGAGAAGAGAGAGGTGGAGCCCCCATTCAAGCCCAAAGTGGTACGAACCAAATCCATTCATTACCTGTCAGGACAAACCAAAAGGTAGTTGAAGTGGAGATTTTTCCACTCTGAAGAAAGCTGCTTATAATAATAACTTGAGGGTCCCTGAGAGTCTCCCCATTCTGGCCAGACTCCTAGTGAGCTCAAGAAATGCCCACACCCTGTATAGATCTCCTGGCAATTGGCTTGGTACTGCAGGGATGGGGAAAAAGACTCCCATTGCATAGTGGTTTGATCCATTCCTGGTTTTGCTATGAGTTTAATAAGAAACATGTCAGCTTGCTACCTATACACTGGGGCTAATCAAGATGGTAGTAAAACCTGGAATAGATGAAACCGCTATGCAACAGGAGTCTTATTTCCGTCCCGCGGTGGGATCGGAGGATGCCCACTGACTTTCAGTGCTCCTGGGCTTTTGTGGGAACATGACTGGACACTCTAAACTGGGGAGAGAAACGGGGGTAAAATAATAATAAACCAAACCAGATTCCAGAACACCCCACCGTGACCCCTGACCCTTGACCCTCAGTGGTGCAAAAAACAAGCTGTGGCTTACCAGGCACAGGATGACGAGCGATCCGACTTCAGGGTCCAGGATGATCAGATCAGCCCCTTCATTCAGATCCCGTTCAGCCCAACACTAAACGCTTTCCGCTTCCCTCGACAGAAATCGCCTGAAGACTGCAGTAACTTCGACAAGGAGTTCCTGAACGAGAAGCCCAGGCTGTCCCACACCGATAAGAACCTCATCGACTCCATGGACCAGACAGCCTTCAGCGGTTTCTCTTTCATCAACCCCAAGATGGAGAAGCTCTTGTAGAAGCGAGGCCGGGCACGCTCGCTCCTGGGGTTCAACGGTGCCCTTCGGTTACTGACAACTGATTTGGCCTTGATTGATTACCTGACCCAAAAGCGATGATTGGTACGATCTGTGATTAATCGTGTTTCCAACTGGGACCTGAAGATAAAAAGAACCAGTGCCGCTGCTACCGACAAGTTCTGTTCCTCTCTCTTCCTGTAGAAAACCAGACTGTCCATAAAATAGGGCTGGGAGGTGAGAGTGCTAGCCAGGCGTTATTTCAGTGCAGCCCCCCTTCTGTTGTAAAGGAAAAGAGAGGTACGGTTTTATTTGAAAAAGTTAACAAGTGAAAAGATGATCTTCAGGATTGATCGTGATCATCTGTAGCCTATAATTGATAACCGAAAATGTTTTTATTCTTCAACCCTGATTGTACCTATGGGTTCCAATTTCAGTAAAAATGCAAGACGGGTAGATGGATACAAACAGATGGGGCATGGCAAGTGTTATGTAGCAGTACGTGGAGAGGTATTATGTTATAAATATTATAGAGATAGGGATGCTATATATAGAGATAGGTATAATAATCAAGAATAATGTACTGTATTATGATTGTAATTTACCCAAATCGACCCTCACTCTCATACCGTGACAAGAGCATAAAGAGATTGTTACTATAGTTAGAATTAGCCTTGTTTATTTTTTGCATGTAATGGGTTGCCAGGGTAATGTTCTTGTGTGTATGTAGTCTGTGGATTATTAGTATAGTTATTTTATTTCTCCTCTGTCGTGTGCAGTGATTCCCGGCTCCAGGCCTCCAACAGTCTGGGCCTTTGTTACAACCAGCACTTGAGTATTTATTGAAACCCTGCGCTGCATTCCTCTGCACATAAACATTGTTCTGTTTGCAGGATGGCAATCCAGGTTTGAAAGAGACGGACCCCAGACACTGCGCACACACACCACGGTGGCAGGCTGGCTCCAGGGGGTGAGGAAGGGGGCGGTGGCAGGCTGGCTCCAGGGGGTGAGGAAGGGGGCGGTGGCAGGCTGGCTCCAGGGGGTGAGGAAGGGGGCGGTGGCAGGCTGGCTCCAGGGGGTGAGGAAGGGGGCGGTGGCAGGCTGGCTCCAGGGGGTGAGGAAGGGGGCGGTGGCAGGCTGGCTCCAGGGGGTGAGGAAGGGGGCGGTGGCAGGCTGGCTCCAGGGGGTGAGGAAGGGGGCGGTGGCAGGCTGGCTCCAGGGGGTGAGGAAGGGGGCGGTGGCAGGCTGGCTCCAGGGGGTGAGGAAGGGGGCGGTGGCAGGCTGGCTCCAGGGGGTGAGGAAGGGGGCGGTGGCAGGCTGGCTCCAGGGGGTGAGGAAGGGGGCGGTGGCAGGCTGGCTCCAGGGGGTGAGGAAGGGGGCGGTGGCAGGCTGGCTCCAGGGGGTGAGGAAGGGGGCGGTGGCAGGCTGGCTCCAGGGGGTGAGGAAGGGGGGTGGTGGCATGGAGGGCAGGGTCATTTTAATTGGAATCTGCTGTAATAAAATAAAAACCTGGAGGCTGGCTCCAGGGGGTGAGGCAGTTGCTGGCTCCAGCAGGCTTCCGGGGGTGAGGAAGGGGGGTGGTGGCTGGAGGGCAGGGTCATTTTAATTGGAATCTGCTGTAATAAAATAAAAACCTGGACTGCAGTTGGCAGCCCGTTCTGTTGTATCAGATTAGAGGGAATCTTTGTGATGTTACTTGAATGTAGTTCTCGTAAAAAAATAATAAAAAGCTGCTGTACATATTCTATTGCTCTAGCAGATACGTTATTATCAGTGTGTTACGGAAATGCTTTTTTTTTAAATCTCTAATAAAATCAACATCACAGAGCCGCGCTCCGCTGCTTTTCCTTTGCAGCTCTGACCCCCGTGATCATGTGCACCACACGCGACTTCCTCTTTCTGAAAATAAACCAGACTACAATTAACCAACAGTGGGGGTGCTGCTGTCTGAGAGAAGAGGAATGGGGCAAACTCTACTTTTGTTTAATTGTGCATTCACAAGGTTGTTAATCCAGACATACAACAGTACTCTTGCCTGCACAGGATAAGAATCTTTAAAAGACATTCCTGCGGACATAAGTACAGGTGTGCTCCTCTCAGGCAGCAACCCCTACTCCCCTTCACCATCCATTCCCCTCCCCCCCAGAGACATGCTTTATTTACCTTCTAATCAACAATAAAGCAAGCACTTCCATGGAAGTGAGATGGCACAGTGGGCTGCTTCACTAGCATGCTGTGCTGTTCCCCTCTCGGAGGACCGGGTTCAAATCCCAGTGATTCCTTCTGTTCTTGTAAAGAAATGGTTCATTTCCTACATAGCCAATGAAAACGCAGACTCTTCCATGGTACAGCAGGCCAGTCTGCTTGAATGCAGTGCTGTTCCTTATGGGGCATTAGGTTCAAGTGAGGATGAGATATGTCCTTCCTTTGTGAAGAATTGGTTCAATTACCTTACAGAGCAAGGCTTCTCAGACCTCAGGACCCTGTGTTCTAGTTTTCATTCCAGCTGAGCTCTCCCTTACTTCTCTATGCCTCCAAATTGCACTGATAACTACACCTTTTCAAAATTGTTTTCAGCGCAACAGTTGTAGAGTTCGCCGACCCCTACCTGAAACATGCGGTCAGCAAGTCCGAGTCGCTTTACATGGCTTACAGTCTTCAGTATACCTTTGGTCCTATAAACAAATGCATTTGTTGTTTGTGAAGGTGAATTAAATCAATATTACAAGTTGTTTTTATCCTCCAACGCAGCTTCATTCCAGATGTAATTATACATTATATGAATTTGGTTTAAGAAAATGGGAAAGATTATTTTGGAATTCAGCTTTTGTATTTGCTTTCGTGTGTAAATACCTTTCCATACCTAACTTTCTGAAGCTTAAATGTCAATTAAATAATTAAGATGTTAAATTTCATATATAAAAAATAATTCAATCTTAACAACGAAAAATAACACTCCTGAAATCGAACAGCTGGACCCAATCACTGAGATTACGCCCCCCCTCCTCAGTTTCTGTTTGGTAGCGCACTACAATAAAGAGCTGAAGCCTGAGCGCAAGCTGGGATCAGCTCGTCCACAACTCTGTTCCCGTCTCTCTTGTCGCTACAATTGGTACAGAGTCAGTCCACAGCCGGAGATGATCCTGAGATAGCATAGTATTAACCAGTCCAGCTTCGAGCGCAGCTCCTTACTGAAACACAAGCTCGGTGCAACTGACCACCCCCCGACGAGCTGCTAGTCTAACATTGTATATCACAGCACAGTTTATTTATATAGTGCCCTTCACACAGCTGGATCTCAAAACACATTACGGGTCAAAACATCAGGATTTATAAAAACAAACATTATAGATAAACAGAAGTTTAAGAAATATCATGTAAACACCTGTAACAATTAAAAAAAATCTTTAATGCATATAAAAATACATTTGATATGCAGGATATATTTTCATTGCACACACTTATGACATAATAAAAATGCTAGCTCAAACAAAAGTTTAGTCACATGCGATGAGATTTCCCTTTTCAGACACTTCTGGAGCCGAGAATCAGGGATGTGCAAGACACACACCTATGAACTGTATTTGTTTTTATAGAATATTATATATAAAAAAACACACCCACCAATAGTGCTATCTTACATCCAAAAACTTAATGGGGTCAGGAAACTTCATTTCTAGCAAAAAAAACCTTTTAAACCGGAAATAATAACACTGCTGCTGTACTAGAATTTTTTTTTTAAAAAATTTAAATGCCCGATTACAATTGCATTGGATCTCCTAGAAAAACAAACCCGAGACAATTTTTTTAAATTAAACAGAGCAGAACAAAAGCGCAACAAGAAAGGATTACGTTTTAGTGATTTATTTGATACCCGAACAAAGGTTTACAAGGAAAGAGTCCGACAAAACAAGCATCAACATAAAACACATTCTTCCCAAACATTAGCAGATCCAAACGAACAGTTTTCTCAAGCCACGATTATGAAGCAGACTATCCAGCACAGACAGATGTGCCGAGCACGTCATCCAAGCGAGGAGTTCCTTTCGGCATGTCTGACAGGTCCTGAAGCAGTCTGCGATCAGGGTTTGCATAGAGGTCATGTTTAACTGGAGCATTACAACACTGCATTTCATAAGGCCTATACTGGTTTCTTTCCTTGGCTACCTCACCTTAGGACACCTTTTCATCACAGACTACGCCTTTCTTTCTTAAATCTTTGAGGGAAATACCACACACTGACCACACCCCACAAAGAAAAGATACAAGCCACAAAACGCAAGACAATGCAGTGCTTGAAGGACACGGGTCACATTCCTGGATTCAAATTAGCACCTGTTTCAGCATGTCATCAGAGCTTGAAAGAAATACATAATGTTAATAAAGACGAAATCTACTGTTAACGGGACAGTTTAAATCTACTTTGAAGTAGTGCGGTTTCCAATTCAACCGTTATTCTGCAAAACTAAAAAAAAATTTATATAAAACAATCTGAATATTCTTTAAACGCGGGGAAACTGAAGTGCGATTAGTACCGCATTGCAACAAAATAACCTGGAACCCCATCATTTACCAGTAACCATCTTTTTGATCCTGTGATTTCGAATCTATTTTAAGCAAGCTTGATTATTTTTTGCAAGCGCTGGTTTGAACACTCATGAATGTGTCCCAGCTCTAGAATCCCTCCCCCTCCCCACAGCGTGGAAACGACATTTGCAATATTGTAAGAGCAAATCATGGCTTCACATTCAGCATTGAATAAGGTGCATAGAAGGACTCCCTGGAGCCACTACCTTTATTGCAACATTCAAATAAAAAGGCATTTGGTCTTGGTGTGTAGAATGCCTGCTGTGCACTAAATAGGGAGAATTTCCAGGATATACATTTACAAATAAAAGTTAAAATCCCCACCACACACGTATACATACAGAAGGGTAATGGTTCTATATATCTGCAAAGCACCCTGGCAAGCAGCAGTTCCAGATGTGCACATTCATTCCAGCACGAGCAGCAAGTCCAGCTGTCATTTTAACACACTGGTCAGGACTCCTTCAGAGCTGCAGCTTAAAAAAAAAACACACATTCCAGAAAGTCTCTCCTGTTCGCACTTCCGACTCGCTACACAGCTCCCTAACTCTGTGGTTTGCAAAGGAACCTACGTTACAGCACGCCATTTCAATTGTGCAACTTCACATCTGGTACACCCCTCCCTGCTTATCCCGCTACCTGACCTACACATCAAAAATATTGAATGAATTAGTAAAAAGGACCCTTACAAAAAGGACACCGAAACCCTCCAAACACAAAGACAGAGGCCCCCGGGATTACAGTGCTCTTGATATTACAGAACAATTAATAACCCACACGACCGTTGCTCCAAATCTGGTCGGCTAGTTTCTTGCTCCAGGGAAGGTCTTGGAAACAGCAGCGCAAAGTATCCAAGTGATTTTAAAGCCATGTTTACATGCAGTGACTTGTATAAAACTGGGAAGTGCCGCAGATAATAAAAATGTTTAATGGTGAATCGTACCATGAACACGTACATTGGTGAGCACACTTCTGTACCCAAGTGTTGATTCTACATGAGTAGTGTTAAAAAAAAAAAAAACACAGTTTACACGTTACAGTACTTGCAAAGAATGCCACGAGATGTCATTTCAAATCTGATCTATTAGATTGTTTTTTTCACATTTCCATCATCTATTTCAAATTCATTCTGTACATTTAAACAAACTGCAACTTTGACTTGCTGAAAAATCCCCCCCCTCCACTTTAGAAAACAAACTTTTTTTTTTTTTGAACAAGAAACGGTGAATTGCGGAGACCGGCGATGTGAGACACCGTCAGACCAGCCAAAAACAGAGCCAGTTTCACTGGTGCACAGGAACAGTAAGAAGTGCTTCATCTGGGGGTCTTGAAATGTCTACATTCTGCACAACGACAAGAATAAAACAATTCAACAGGCTATCGTCAGAAATACACAGACCGTGCGGCTTCAGATTTACACAATACCCCCAAAAACAATGGCTATGGCCCGGGGCATGGAGAACAAACGAGGGTGTTGGCAAATATTCACTGAATAGCTCTCTCCACTCCTCAGAGTGGCTACACGTTGAAGCGATTGGTGCATGCCATTTCCTTTCCAAATCCTGTATTTAAATTTTCTTAAGAGGCATCAACGCTTTAGATTACTAGCCATGCAATGTTTTCTACTCTTTGTTTTTCCCCCACATGCATTGAAACACTTTCCACTGCATATGAACAGTCTGGCAACCGTGCTTTGTGTCTTATTTTTTAATGCATGTGTGCGTTTTAGAGGGGAGCGTGCAATACACTGTAGTTCTGTGGAAATTCTACAGCAATTCAGAATACTTTCTCTTGAAGCTTGTCCAGTTAAATAAACAATAAAAATAAGACAGAATTGGCAAACCATGGAAATGTCACAATTAAAAATTAAATTGAACCAGAATTAAAAAGGTTTAGAGATTCAGAACAGTCAAACCTACAACATCTGAATCGTGTCTGCCCCAAGTTTAAAATGGATCCTTCCAGTCACTTCTCCTACATAGATAAACAGTCTATCATATAGAAGTACTGGAGTGAGCTTGAAGAATATTGTAAAAATAAACTCTGCAAAGTCCAGATTAGTTTTGGGACCTATGCAGTATCATAAAACAAACTCTTCAGTGATCATCATTAAATGATCTTTATTCTCTACATAAAAATATATACATACCGATAACTCAGTTACTAGGGTCCAGCTCTCCACAGTGGATCAGGCTGACTTGCCATTCCAACTCAAACAAGCAAACAAACAGCTGCTTGGGTTTGACGATCACTGCTCTCTACAGTAAGAAAAGCAGCGATCCTCACAAACACAAGCAGCGGTTTCGTCACTCTGAATGGTAGATCAGCCCGATCCACACCACTGCCCCTCTCTCGATTTCTGCGGGGAGCTCAGTCCCAATAAACGGAACGATGGGTTCGTGCAGTAACCCTGTTCCTCGCTCTGAGGACCCTGTAAAGATAACCCTACCTCCGGCCTGTCTCTGTGCGTGTTGACAGCCTCCACGTTTAGAGAAATGGATTCCACTTTACATCCTGTGGACAGAAAGACAGACAGATCATGGGTAAACGTGCACGCCAAGGACATGCGTCCAAGAAAAAACACACATGCAAAGGGAGCTCCACCAATACCAGACCCCCTACAGCGATCCCTCGGTATGCCACCATTCGACAATCAAATTGGGTTTATTTATTCACAGCTGGGTCATGTCAATAATAAACTGTACATGCGCTATACTTTACTGTATTGTGAATTTACCAATTATCTAATATTTCCTGCATAAGTCAGACAGCAAAATAAGAGGTTTTAAGGTTGACTGTATTCCACAATAATGCAACCAGCGCTTAAAATAGCACCATCTACTGGAAAAATAGGCAACTGAGCCTTAAAAAAAAAAAAAAAAAAAAAAAAAAAACAGAAAAACTAAACAAATCTCTTCCACTTCTTAGTAAATGTTTTTTTTTTTTCCCCTTGGAAACGAATATGATCAGAACACAGTAAAAGCCTCTCCAATGCAATTACATGGATTCAAAAGGCTTTCCCCCAGGTATTCCTGCTGTTTGATAAACATACTGCTTAGGAGAAATCCAGACAAACATCAACAGTGAATGCTTTCCAGCTGAGTTTCACAGCAGATCTCACCGTAAGCCACTGGAGTGAGTTTTAACACTGTATGCAAGGGGCACTTCAGGTAAGGCAGTTCCTCTGGGGGAAGAAAATTAAATGAGTTTTTACCTGAACAGTAACAAACACAGTCAGATACATTCAGAAATGTGCTAAATGCTAAACAGTGCCTGTATACAAAGATGAGCAATTAAAACAAAAGAGGATATTAAATTTACAAGAGTTACTGAGGAGGTCCGCCACAGAACAGTAACAACGATGCTGATCCACCACAGCCTCCCAGAACACAGAGCTCACTGCGAGCGCCACTCGCCTGTCTCAGGTGGCACATGTGTTGTATTTAAGCAGAGGAAACAATTCTATTTTGATGTGTGGTGCAGCTCTCCAATATTGCCTGTGATGGTTGGCTTGAGACCACCTGTGTATGAAGCTGCCTGTGTGGTCCTGGTGGCTCTATAACCAGGCTGCCTGACCTATAGAACAAACTGTATAGGACTGGAGAAAGCAGAGCTGTTACCTGCAGTTTTATCTAGAAAGTATGCCAGCAGGCAGCGCATGACAGCTTGGTGGCAGATCACCAGAACGTTCTCCTGCCTCTCCAGCTCCATGATGACCGGCTCCAGTCTCTGCACAAGATCTTCATAGGACTGAAACACAACACCAGGGTTAGCCAAAAAACATGACCACTGCGGTCATGAAACATTCGCGTTTGCAGGGAAGACGTAAATAACTGCACAAATCCTACTGTAAATACTACAGCAGACCTCTATTTAAAATGCATGTCATGCACAAACATTTAAAAACCAGACAACTGCAAAGCATTACTTACTAAACAATTATCTGTGCTAGAAACATGTGACCCAACTTCCCTCGTAGTCAGGGTTTATTATATCAACTTCCCAGAAACAGCTGCCAGTGCCATGTCACACACTGCTTACACAAGAGTTGTATTTCAGTGATGTGGTAAGAATAAGCTGCAAGATAAGCACTTGAGGGAGGGTGTTTACGAACAAGGAGCTGATAAAGTGGGTAAACTTGACCTCGAGCAGAAGGGATGTTTCTGAAACAATACAGCAGACACAAACAGAAACTACACTAGCAAAAACAAGGGTTAGCTTCACACACACAAGACAGGCATTTGAGCAGCACTCAAGAGGATCCTGCCCGAACACACCAGCAGCGTACCCCATGCGCTCCCACAGACAGAAGCGATCACGGCTGGATCTCTGCTAATAACTAGTGGCCATGTTATTGTCTAAAGAATGTTTATGTTGTGCATGTCAGCCTCTGATTATTGGAATCAATTCTGGAGACTTGTTATATCCTGCTGAAATGCTTGTTGTGTGCTCTCCTTCACACATGAAGCCTCACCTCAAGGAAAATAACTTTATTTAAAATACATCTGCCCCACCAGATGCCTTCTATTAGTGAAGTATGAACTGGAAAAAAACACCAATAAAAATTAATGAAATGGAAACATTGCCTCGTTTGAGGAAATTCATGCAACCGTTTGCATTTATTCCCTAAAACTAATAACACTTTATAACAACTCAACATGGCAGCTGCAGAGCTGCCCGGGATATTTTGCTTGCACCGAGCCTGTGCTCTCTGACTGCAGTAATGACTTGAGCACTTTCTCCACTGTCACAATATTTACTTTGGCACTCTGCTCTCCATTAATGTGTCGGAATAGTTCTCACTGGCACCTGAAGGCCCCCTGTCGATCATGAGAACGAGTTCACCCCTGACCTGCATTGAACCCAGCTGCGATTACTCAATCTCTCCAGCTGCTTACCTGCTCAACACAGAGGACAGGCTGTTCACTGTTTAGAGCCATCAACAAAAACCACCAGCGTTAGGACTTGATCGCTTTCTTATTTCTTTGTTAGTTTAGAAATGTAAGCTGTGCTTCTATTAAGAGATGTTCCAGTCAGAGATGCTAGCTGTGCTTCTATTACGAGATGTTCCAATCAGAGATGCTAGCTGTGCTTCTATTAAGAGATGTTCCAATCAGAGATGCTAGCTGTGCTTCTATTAAGAGATGCTAGCTGTGCTTCTATTAAGAGATGCTAGCTGTGCTTCTATTAAGAAATGTTCCAATCAGAGATGCTAGCTGTGCTTCTATTAAGAGATGCTAGCTGTGCTTCTATTAAGAGATGTTCCACTCAGAGATGCTAGCTGTGCTTCTATTAAGAGATGTTCCAATCAGAGATGCTAGCTGTGCTTCTATTAAGAGATGCTAGCTGTGCTTCTATTAAGAGATGCTAGCTGTGCTTCTATTAAGAGATGCTAGCTGTGGTTCTATTAAGAGATGCTAGCTGTGCTTCTATTAAGAGATGTTCCACTCAGAGATGATAGTTCTATTAAGAGATGCTAGCTGTGCTTCTATTAAGAGATGTTCCACTCAGAGATGATAGCTGTGCTTCTATTAAGAGATTCAGAGATGCTAGCTGTGCTTCTATTAAGAGATGCTAGCTGTGCTTCTATTAAGAGATGTTCCACTCAGAGATGATAGCTGTGCTTCTATTAAGAGATGTTCCAATCAGAGATGCTAGCTGTGCTTCTATTCGCAGTTGTTCCAGTCAGAGATGCTAGCTGTGGTTCTATTAAGAGATGCTAGCTGTGCTTCCACTAAGAGATGCTAGCTGTGCTTCCACTAAGAGATGCTAGCTGTGCTTCCACTAAGAGATGCTAGCTGTGCTTCCACTAAGAGATGCTAGCTGTGCTTCCACTAAGAGATGCTAGCTGTGCTTCCACTAAGAGATGCTAGCTGTGCTTCCACTAAGAGATGCTAGCTGTGCTTCCACTAAGAGATGCTAGCTGTGCTAAGAGATGCTAGCTGTGCTTTAAGAGATGCTAGCTGTGCTTCTATTAAGAGATGTTCCACTAAGAGATGCTAGCTGTGCTTCTATTAAGAGATGTTCCACTAAGAGATGCTAGCTGTGCTTCCACTAAGAGATGCTAGCTGTGCTTCCACTAAGAGATGCTAGCTGTGCTTCCACTAAGAGATGCTAGCTGTGCTTCCACTAAGAGATGCTAGCTGTGCTTCTATTCACAGTTGTTCCAATCAGAGATGCTAGCTGTGGTTCTATTAAGAGATGCTAGCTGTGCTTCCACTAAGAGATGCTAGCTGTGCTTCTATTCACAGTTGTTCCAATCAGAGATGCTAGCTGTGGTTCTATTAAGCGATGCTAGCTGTGCTTCCACTAAGAGATGCTAGCTGTGCTTCCACTAAGAGATGCTAGCTGTGCTTCTATTCACAGTTGTTCCAATCAGAGATGCTAGCTGTGGTTCTATTAAGCGATGCTAGCTGTGCTTCCACTAAGAGATGCTAGCTGTGCTTCTATTCACAGTTGTTCCAATCAGAGATGCTAGCTGTGGTTCTATTAAGCGATGCTAGCTGTGTCCATTCACAGTTGTACCAGGGTTCTTGTTTAGAAATGCTTGGAGGGGTTTGTTATCTTGACAAATGAAAACTTCAGGTCTACGCCAATTGCTGGAACAACCATTAGTTTTGCAACAAAGTAGTTTTTTTTTTTGTTTGTTTTCCTTTAACATAAAATACTCTTTGGTAAAGCTCTCTGGTAGTATATACTGGGACAGCAGACATCTTTAAACATGGAGGCAGCAGGGTTTGTTTTTTTTCTTTTTTTTTTTTTTTTTTTTTTTTTAAATTGACAGCCTCTTTCAGAAAGGGTATGCAAAAAAGTACAAACTGTGCATCAACACAAATGCCAAGTAAGTGTGTCTGTGGCTGAACTCTGTACAAAGTTCCTGCGTTAAAGGAAACTAGATTTTGTCATCACAGTGAAGAAACCCTCTGCAGGCTTGGGAAGACCTTTGTGCAGAGTTTCATGGTGTAACAGCGTGGCACACTTGGGAGCCCTTTGCACTGTGTGAAGCAGCACTTACTTCTCCCTTGGGGTAGCGGTATCTGTACTTGTCCTGATCTCGCAATGCAAATTCCAGGGGATAGTGATCCTGAATTTCTTCATACGTCATCTCCTCACAGACACCCTGTAAAGAGAGCCAGGCAAATCAATGGTTTGTATTTGGGCGGCTTAATTTTTTCAATGCCATAAGGTAAAATGTTAACCCAATACTCGGACACACAATAATATAAGGAGAATTAAAAGCAAGGAGGTATACAGTATTGTCACGGTAGACCCCAATTGTTCGGCAAATGCACCTCCCATGAAAAGTGGGGGATACCATGTCAAAACTCCCACATCCCAATTCCTGATCCGACCCCAAGAGAGGCTGACCGGCTGCAGCGTGCTTGAACCCTGTGCGCAGAGCGCCCGGCGAGACACTCACAGCGTCGATCTCATTGAGCGCTTTCCACTGCTCGTAAGGCACTCCCAAGGCTTCGGCCGTCTGAATCGTCCTCTTCATCTGACTCGTCCAAACCTTCAGATCCTTGATGTTCTGCTCCTGGATGAATTTACCCAGGCACTTTGCAAACTAAAAAGAAGAAACGGCAAGAAATAAGTTAGACCCCACACAAGCCGTTCCAGTTCAATGCCACTCTGACAGTTTCCTCGAGTCTCTTGTTGCACAGCAGTGCATACCAGCTTGCCCCGTGCAGACAGCCCCGAGTCGCCCCCAATCCTGCCCTTGATGTTGAGCTCGCTCTCTCCGTGCCGGCAGAGGTAGATGGAGCGCGGGGCGATGTGGATGTTCATGAGGTAATAAACAATCCTGCTCTGGATGTGATCCAGCACTCTGTTAACAAGATACCGGCTCCCCACCTCCATGATCTTGATGTAGGAGAGATCCCTGGCAAAGCAGACAAGAAACACAATGCTGACATCACAGCCCGCAAACGCAATCCTTTCATGCATGAAATCTTAAACAGCTGGAGACACATTACATATATCAACCCCCACCATTGCTTTGTGTGTGTATAATGCGATATATATATATTATATATATATATATAATCACATATATATACACACACACACACACACACACACACACACACACAGTACCAGTCAAAAGTTTGAGTACACTTGCTGAAAACTAGGTTTTTTTCATAATTGACAATGTTTTACGTTGTATACGTTTCTGTAAATACTTGAAAATGAAAACACGTTACAATATACAAAACATAAGGAGTATCAAAGCAATGTTCAAGAAAATTGAAAATTGTCTTTAAATCTTGGATTCCTCAAAATAGCCACCCTTTGCCTTAATAACAGCCTCACAAACACGAGGCATTCGGTTAACAAGTTTCAGCAGGAAATCACCCGACATGCTTCCCAGCTCTTCTGCAGCAATTCCCAGAGATGTAGGGCACTTGTGGGTAGCTTTGCTTTGACTCTTCTGTCCAGTTCGTCCCATACAAGTTCTATGGGATTGAGGTCTGGAGACTGGGCAGGCCAGGTCATTAGATTGAGTTGTCCTTCACTTTCCTTCTTTGCCAGATAGTTCTTGCACAACTTTGAGGTGTGTTTCGGGTCATTATCTTGCTGAAGAATGAAGGACTGCCCAACTAGCCGTAATCCTGATGGAATGGCATGCCTCTGAAGTATGCTATGATAGCCATGCTGGTTGAGCTTGCCATGGACTTGGTAAAGATCACCAACTCTGTCACCAGCAAAGCAACCCCAGACCATGACACTGCCTCCTCCATGCTTGACAGTGGGAACCACACATGCAGAACTCATGCACTCACCCTCTCTGCGTCTTACAAATACTCGGCGGTTGGACCCAAATATTTCAAATTTTGACTCATCGGTTCATAAGACTGACTTCCACTCCTCAAACGCCCAGTTTCTGTGTTTCTTGGCCCAGGCAAGTCTCTTCCTCTTATTCTGCACTCTTAACAATGGTTTCTTTGCAGCAATTCTTCCAGTTAGGCCAGCTTCACGCAATCTCCTCTGAACAGTTGATGTTGAAACATCTGTACTTCTAGTAGCATTTAGCTGAGCTTGTATTTCAGGGGCAGTTAATCGCCGGTTTTGCAGACTTGTGACTCGAATGAACTTGTTCTCTGATTCTGAGGTCACCCTTGGCCTGCCTGACCTTGTTCGGTCCTCATGAGTGCCAGTTTCTTCAAATCGTTTGATGGTCTTGGCCACTGCAGTTACAGATGCTTGCAAAGTTCTTGCGATTTGTCTTAAAGATTGACCTTCATTTCTTAAAGTAATTACAGACTGTCTTTTTTCTTTGCTTAACTGAGTGTATTTTGCCATTTTCTGCTCCCTTACATTCAGGAATGACAAACTTGTGCCTATGCTACCTATATTTATAGTAATCATGGACCCTCACCTGTTAACAATAATTGGTGACAAAAGGTTAATTAGGTAACATGCTAGTTAACTCAGAGAACATCTAACAAAGACACTTTTATACTTAGAGCAGTGTTCTAACACCGTGTTATACACATTTCAGACTTTTAACTGACTTGGGCTTCAGACTGAAATCCCCTTGCTTTGGGTGACCATTTCATTGAAATTGACAAGATTTACATTTTCATTTAAAAATTAAATTTTTGAATGCAATTCACTTATGATTATCAGCTTATATAAGTACACATATCATATAATGAAATATTAAGTGTTTATAGACAAGTTTATACAGTTAAAAGCATAGATAATCATGAAAAACCTGGTTTCAAGCAGGTGTACTCAAACTTTTGACTGGTACTATATATATATATATATATATATATATATATATATATATATATATATATATATATATATATATATATATACACACATATATATTAGACACATACACACACACACATATATATTAGACACACACACACACACACACACACATATATATTAGACACACACACACACAATTGAAAGCTTCTGTCAATACGGCCTCTTGTTTCAAGTGTGAAACTGCAGGGTCGACCTGTACCACTGCAGGATAAGCCATGGCTGGACAGTTTTGATCATACTTCATTTAAATGTATTTACTGAAGGTGCATTTGCACTTGCTGCACATGATCCACCATCAGCACACATTTGGCTGTATTTGAAATTACTTTAAACAACCCTGTTCTTCAAATATCACTTTAAACAAAGCTGTGTGTTGTGTACAGCTTTCATCACAATTATACAAGTTCCCCATAGTAAAAGCACAGCAAAGTGTAATAAAGCACAGTGAATGCATGGTAAAGCATAGGCAAGCATTGTAAAGCTAAAAATAAATCATGGTAAACTGACCCTTAAAAAATGTTTCCTCTCGTAAAAGCATAAACATGGCAAACCAGGGTAAACTGGTAGATGCACAGCACAACCATGGGAAAAGCATGGGACAAAAACACCATGGGACAATTTTCTTAGGGACAGCTCTACTCTATTCCGGTCCCCCACCTGTCCTTGATTTCATCCAGCGTTTCGTAGGAGTTCTCGTAGCACTTTATTCTCTTCATGAAGTCCTCCACTGCCTCATCCGTGTTGCAGTCTGTGTAATCTGGGCTGCCGAGCTTCACTTGCTGAGCAAAGAGAGCAAGAGAGAAGGGGAGGTGATGAGAGGGGGGCTCGGTTAGGATGAGGAGAGCAAGAGAGAAGGGGAGGTGATGAGAGGGGGCTCGGTTAGGCTGAGAGGAGAGCAAGAGAGAAGGGGAGGTGATGAGAGGGGGCTCGGTTAGGCTGAGAGGAGAGCAAGAGAGAAGGGGAGGTGATGAGAGGGGGCTCGGTTAGGCTGAGAGGAGAGCAAGAGAGAAGGGGAGGTGATGAGAGGGGGCTCGGTTAGGCTGAGAGGAGAGCAAGAGAGAAGGGGGGTGATGAGAGGGGGCTCGGTTAGGATGAGGAGAGCAAGAGAGAAGGGGAGGTGTTGAGAGGGGGGCTCGGTTAGGCTGAGAGGAGAGCAAGAGAGAAGGGGAGGTGATGAGAGGGGGGCTCGGTTAGGCTGAGAGGAGAGCAAGAGAAGGGGAGGTGATGAGAGGGGGCTCGGTTAGGCTGAGAGAGGACAGCGAGGGGGGGGTGATGAGAGGGGGCTCGGTTAGGCTGAGAGGAGAGCAAGAGAGAAGGGGAGGTGATCAGTAGCAAGATCCTGTGCTGAAGGGGTCTGTTAGACAGGCAGCACAATTCACTTCATAATAAATGGAGACTGAGGAGGCTGTTTGACGCTTCCCTTTACAAACTGGAAGTCTGGTTTGAAGGACCCCGATTAGCATTGCCTTACCGAAGGATATATTAGGTAGCCCAAGATCAGTGCTAATTGGAGTCTGTCAACAGAAGCCTAGATTGAAGTTGTATCAAAAACATCCCTTAAATTGTAATGTAAAAGTCTAGTACAAGAGAAGTGTAACAGAACAAACGTTACTTAACGAAGCTGTAAAAACAATGATCAAACGTTAATGAAGCTGTAAAAACAATGATCAAACGTTAATGAAGCTGTAAAAACAACGATGCTAGTCAAACTCACTGTAAATAAACCCGTTTTTGCGTTTTCAATAAGTCTGTTACAGTGCTGTGGAAAAAGGGGAGGGCCAGTCACCAAGCTGCCCCTTCATTATCTCTCTCTCTCTCTCCAAACTCGCCGTACTCACCACAATGTTTGAAGCAATAACCTCTGGGTCGTCACAAACCGATTCCACAAAGAACACCTTGAAATAGGAAGAAGAGAAAAGGAATAATGAAGGAACATATTTTCAAAGTGTTACTTGTCTAACTCCTATTTTTTATAATTGGAGAGAAAATAAATCATGTAAAAACTTTACAATACAAGCAAACCCCCTGAGAGTGGATTATACCACTCAGCAGTCTGGTTCTTAGTTTTGTAAAATGAACAGACACTTGATCGCTTTCAAAAAGATATCATACAAAAAGACCTGAGTAAACACTTTGAAAACATGGCCCTATATCCTCTGGAGTCCAACAAATAATGCTCCTTTTGTTTCCTCGGTTTTTCAACATGTTTCTGTCTCTGATTATAAAGAGCTGGCTGGTATGACAAAGGCTCCGGGTTTCTCTTGTTGCAAAAGGGTTTTTATTTTTGGAGTAAAAGGGCTTGAAAAAGCAGCAAAGGCAAGTCCATTAGCCAGTTCTCTGAGGCCAGGTGAAACGCTCCATCATGATGAGCAGTTGAGGGGTTGTACGATATTGTTTGATCGTCTATTTGAACCCTTTTGCAATCATTTCTACAAAGACTTAACTTGAGAATTCTGTGGATTTTTGTATGAAATCTCTCTGAACTGTATTTAAATATTTTGTTACAATAAAAGGTCTTTTTGGGAAATACAATGGCTGGAAGATTTATTAAGAGCAGGATAACATTTCTAGTCTTACCTTGTATCCATTCAGGTCTGCAAACTTCATGATCGTGTCTCTTCGTTCTCGCGTCGTGTTCGTGGCATCAAATACCTAACGGAATACAGGAGAGGTTTGCATTACCCTCGCCACTCACTAGAGGTGCAATTCTACATGCATAACCCCCCTGCTCTCAGATCATTACAAAACACACCCAGAGCTGTGCCCTGAGCCATTTACAAAGTGCAGAGAAAATGAACCGTCAATACAGCTCGTTACCGCCCTGACCCGTCAATACAGCTCGTTACCGCCCTGACCCGTCAATACAGCTCAATACAGCTCGTTACCCTGACCCGTCAATACAGCTCGTTACCGCCCTGACCCGTCAATACAGCTCGTTACCGCCCTGACCCGTCAATACAGCTCGTTACCGCCCTGACCCGTCAATACAGCTCGTTACCGCCCTGACCCGTCAATACAGCTCGTTACCCCCCTGACCCGTCAATACAGCTCGTTACCCCCCTGACCCGTCAATACAGCTCGTTACCCCCCTGACCCGTCAATACAGCTCGTTACCTGACCTGACCTGTCAATACAGCTCGTTACTGACCTGACCCGTCAATACAGCTCGTTACCGCCCTGACCCGTCAATACAGCTCGTTACCCCCCTGACCCGTCAATACAGCTCGTTACCGCCCTGACCCGTCAATACAGCTCGTTACCCCCCTGACCCGTCAATACAGCTCGTTACCCCCCTGACCCGTCAATACAGCTCGTTACCCCCCTGACCCGTCAATACAGCTCGTTACCCCCCTGACCCGTCAATACAGCTCGTTACCCCCCTGACCCGTCAATACAGCTCGTTACCCCCCTGACCCGTCAATACAGCTCGTTACCGCCCTGACCCGTCAATACAGCTCGTTACCGCCCTGACCCGTCAATACAGCTCGTTACCGCCCTGACCCGTCAATACAGCTCGTTACCGCCCTGACCCGTCAATACAGCTCGTTACCGCCCTGACCCGTCAATACAGCTCGTTACCGCCCTGACCCGTCAATACAGCTCGTTACCGCCCTGACCCGTCAATACAGCTCGTTACTCTGACCTGACCCGTCAATACAGCTCGTTACCGCCCTGACCCGTCAATACAGCTCGTTACCGCCCTGACCCGTCAATACAGCTCGTTACTCTGACCTGACCCGTCAATACAGCTCGTTACCGCCCTGACCCGTCAATACAGCTCGTTACCTGCCCTGACCCGTCAATACAGCTCGTTACCGCCCTGACCCGTCAATACAGCTCGTTACCGCCCTGACCCGTCAATACAGCTCGTTACTCTGACCTGACCCGTCAATACAGCTCGTTACTCTGACCTGACCCGTCAATACAGCTCGTTACCGCCCTGACCCGTCAATACAGCTCGTTACTCTGACCTGACCCGTCAATACAGCTCGTTACCGCCCTGACCCGTCAATACAGCTCGTTACTCTGACCTGACCCGTCAATACAGCTCGTTACTCTGACCTGACCCGTCAATACAGCTCGTTACTCTGACCTGACCCGTCAATACAGCTCGTTACCGCCCTGACCCGTCAATACAGCTCGTTACTCTGACAGGTAAAATAAATAATAAAGTGCATGAAAAATGTGAACACAACACGTAGAGCAAAGCAATTTTAAATTGTATTTATTTCTTTTTTTAAATTGCCAGGTGAACAAGGTGAATTAGTAAAACAATTGAACCCAGTTCTACTTACAGCCACTTGCCCCCCTTCACTGAGGTATGTTCTGACATCATTCAAAGCTGAAGCTGCACACTGTCTAAAACAAAGCACAGCGAAGGAGAGTCATATTACTGAGCCTGCTTGCATTAAACACCAGAACAGAGGAGACAAACAGAACAGCTCTCGATACACACCTTCAATGTCTTCATATCAGCACACACACACCAGCATTACAGTGCTAAAGCGCATAAAACGTTGACGATATCAAACAGCAATACTGCACTTCCACTCCGCGTCTCTCAGAGTTAAACACATTTCAGCAAAGCAGATCTGACAGCACGCTACGAGTGTAACACTGCAAAGCAGGGACAGGCTCTGCTCGTCGGACGAGTGGGGAATCAACTCTACAGGCTCGGGGTAAGAGAATGCCCTTTCACCCCTTGTGCTCTTAACAAGGCTGCACATTCTTAACAGCTACCGACTCTTCTTATAAATAAACAGCAAAGCAAGCTTACTTTCTGATTTTCAATCCCTCTTCGTTGTCTGGCCGGAAGAACTCGAAAGACTTGTATATTTTCACACACTCCCGTCGGTACTGCCCGACGTTAAATTCTTTAAAAGAAAAAGGAAACAGAAATGAAGCATGAACTTTATGCAACTAAGACAGAAAAACAGAATTCTACATCAATGACCACTAGGAGAAATATTACATTATTCAAACAAACAACCAACACACTGCTTGAAATTAATCTGGTATAGATAACCATCTTCATATAAAACAATCTCATGCAATAAAGGCAAATACATGGGAAATGGGAAAAAAGTGCATTGTAGTCAGTGACAAAACTGGAAAAAAAAAAAAAAAAAAAAAAAAAAACCAACAACTCCCATTGCATGACAGTTTGATCCATTCCTGGTTTTACTACGAGTTTAGTAAGAAACACCTGAGCTTGTTACCTGTACACTGAGGCTAACCAAGGTCGTAGTGAACCCTGCGACGGGTGAAACTGCTATTTAATAGCAGGCTTATTTCCATCCTTGCATATATAACCATATGATTGCCCCAAGATCAGCACCCAGCCCAGAATCAGGGCCGCACTGATCAGCACCCAGCCCACAGTCAGGGCCGCCCCGAGATCAGCACCCAGCCCACAGTCAGGGCCGCCCCGAGATCAGCACCCAGCCCACAGTCAGGGCCGCCCCGAGATCAGCACCCAGCCCACAGTCAGGGCCGCCCCGAGATCAGCACCCAGCCCACAGTCAGGGCCGCCCCGAGATCAGCACCCAGCCCACAGTCAGGGCCGCCCCGAGATCAGCACCCAGCCCACAGTCAGGGCCGCCCCGAGATCAGCACCCAGCCCACAGTCAGGGCCGCCCCGAGATCAGCACCCAGCCCACAGTCAGGGCCGCCCCGAGATCAGCACCCAGCCCACAGTCAGGGCCGCCCCGAGATCAGCACCCAGCCCAGAATCAGGGCCGCCCCGATCAGCACCCAGCCCAGAATCAGGGCCGCCCCGAGATCAGCACCCAGCCCACAGTCAGGGCCGCCCCGAGATCAGCACCCAGCCCAGAATCAGGGCCGCCCCGATCAGCACCCAGCCCACAGTCAGGGCCGCCCCGATCAGCACCCAGCCCACAGTCAGGGCCGCCCCGAGATCAGCACCCAGCCCACAGTCAGGGCCGCCCCGAGATCAGCACCCAGCCCAGAGTCAGGGCCGCCCCGAGATCAGCACCCAGCCCACAGTCAGGGCCGCCCCGAGATCAGCACCCAGCCCAGAGTCAGGGCCGCCCCGAGATCAGCACCCAGCCCAGAGTCAGGGCCGCCCCGAGATCAGCACCCAGCCCAGAATCAGGGCCGCCCCGAGATCAGCACCCAGCCCACAGTCAGGGCCGCCCCGAGATCAGCACCCAGCCCACAGTCAGGGCCGCCCCGAGATCAGCACCCAGCCCAGAATCAGGGCCGCCCCGAGATCAGCACCCAGCCCACAGTCAGGGCCGCCCCGAGATCAGCACCCAGCCCACAGTCAGGGCCGCGCTCACGGATGGCGAGAGACGGTACCTTTGGTAGAGACTCCGATCCAGTTCAGGTAGCGAGTCAGCTTCTTGGAGATGTAGGTTTTACCTCTCGCAGGAAGACCCACTGTGACAATCAGCGTGGGGCAGTTTGTCATGCAAACTGAAACAAAACAAACACACACAAAATCAATGGTCTGTTATCATGTGTTACTTAACCAATAAAGCTAAGCAAATTAAATAAAAAAATATATATATAAATATACATCTTTAATAAGATGTGGTTTGAGCAGAACGGTCACCGCGGCCCGAGTCATTTTTAATAGAGTATTTTACATAAATAAGAAACGTACGACTGGTGGATAAAACAAATTGTTCTGTGCAATCCAGCAAGAGGCGGGGAGTTTACTGTACTGTAGTACAAACACAGCTCTGCAAAACACAGCTCTGCAAAACACAGCTCTGCAAACGACACTGCAGCTGTGAGCATTTACAACAAACCAGCAGATGGGCTACCCCACCCCCCAAATATTAACCCCCCAGATAATTAACTAGTAATGATGAAGTAAGCAATTCAAACTGCACTGATTTCCACACAGACATTTTTATTATTTATTTTAATAAGCAATGATAAAATTCCTGTGAAATTGTCTATGCACCAAAAAGACAATTTACATTTTTTCAGTCATCAGCCAGCCCAGACCTGCAGGATCAAACGCACAAGCATCCAGGAGCATGCAGATCTAACCAAACTGGATGAGTGCGGTTGCCTAGTCCTGGTGTGAAAGGCGAGAGAGAATGTGTGCGAGCCGTTTCTGTATAATACTCATTACATCACTACCCCCCAACACAGGCTGCTGCTGGGCTCTTAGCAAAGGCTTATGAGAAGTAGGAGCTCTGCTCTCGACAGAACAAAAGCCTTCCCTCCTCCAGAGACCAAACCACCAAGCAGCCTTTCGAAAAGAGACGAAATCAACAACAAAGCCCTCCTGGACCCCTCTGAAAAGAGACCAAAACAAAGAAAGCACACCTCCTGGAATGACCCAAATCAAGCCTGGCGAGGACCACCAGCTTCTGAAAGACACATCAGTCCATAATCGAGAAGCTATGCCAGCAGGATGTGTGGCTGAGGTGTGTGAAGGGCGCGGTGCTATATTATTACAAAGGGATTCAAAGCTAGTGTGTACTGAAATGAAACCCTACCGTACGACAGGTCTGCCAATGGCATTTTATTAGTATCACTACTGTGTCTGTTTCTCCAGCACGTTGAGAGAGCCTGCCCTTGAAAGGCGTTATATAAGAAGTACAATGTTGTTGCTGTTATTTATTTATATCTTTATAAAATGCAGCACTTACAAACCCCCCAAAAGAAATGAAAAACGGGTGCACAGGTATAAGAGACTTCCACAGAGAGACCTGTGCAGACAGACACCAGCAGTGCTGGAGATAATGTTGCCTCCTCATGAAGTCTTATCTGTAGAGCCTGGTGAGCAGCTGCACTGCTTCATGTGTGCTGGGCAATTCACTTTCTCTACTGTAAACAAGAGACGCAGAGACACGGCAGTGTGGACAGAACTAGGAATGAAAGCAGGGAGCAGAAAGTAACTCTGCAAATTCCTGGAACCTGGCTTTTCTGATCTCAAGAGACTGTGTGGCTGCTGTACAGTGCTGGGGTACATGCTGAAGGCAGGTTTCACACACAGATTTGCACCTCAGCGCTGCTCATTCCTGCAGACGGGTTTCTGCAGCACAGATGGGTCCAGCTTGTTCAGCAGCACCTCACACTGAGGCAACTTTCATTCAATAGTCTGATTGTGCTCCCTGGCAAGAGGACTCTTCAGCGATGCTGCCCTCATCACCACACAGACTGACAGCCAAAGCAAACAAAGCTCTTTGAAGAGCAATAGAGCAGGAATAAAAGAGAAAGACTCCGCGGTCACACTTGCAGAAAGGGAGTCAGTGTGCATCGAAGCCAGCGGTCAAGGAGTGACTGAACCAGCATGGGATTCTCATGTGCTGGTTACGCAATACTGTGCTTTTACTTCCAGGCTTGTTTCAAATTCTAAACAAGTTTCCTATCTGTGCTGCACT
Source organism: Polyodon spathula (assembly GCF_017654505.1). Lineage (NCBI taxonomy): Eukaryota > Metazoa > Chordata > Actinopteri > Acipenseriformes > Polyodontidae > Polyodon > Polyodon spathula. The sequence continues at coordinate 911,304 of NC_054556.1, read as the reverse complement.
AGAATGCATCCAGTATAGACGCTGCTTCTGGAAGAGACCCTGTTCATACCCAGCACCCCCGAGCGTGTTCCCCACACACTGGGGCTACTCAAGCACGCAGTGAAGCTGCTACACAGGAGTCTCATTCCATCCTCATTCCCGTTTCACACACAGACACGTCTCGTTACATCGTGTCTTAAGATAGTCCGATTCGCCAACTACTTCAACACCGCTCAGGACTTGTGGATGTGTCCTAACTTTACCATGCCAGGCGTGTCTCATCTAGTCAGGAATAATGATATTTCATAGCGATCAGACACCTGCTTTCAGGATGTTAAAGGAGTTCTTCCTGATGCGACACATTTATATTACCAGCACAGCACTGCTTCAGGAGAACAAGGAGAAAGCAGCGTGGAGCACGTTGATATCACAGAACTACAGTTAACCACATCTAAAAAACTGAACGAAAGCCTCAGCTTAGCCCCTCACCAGATGTACTGAGCTGGGCCCATGCAGACCCCATGCACCAACCCCTAACCAGCACAGCTGAACTCAAAGCCAGACCCCGTGCACCACGACCCCGAACCAGATGAACGGAGCAGGGCAGGACCGCTGAACGCAAAGCCAGACCCCGTGCACCACGACCCCGAACCAGATGAACGGAGCAGGGCAGGACCGCTGAACGCAAAGCCAGACTCAATGCACCACGACCCCGAACCAGATGAACGGAGCAGGGCAGGACCGCTGAACTCAAAGCCAGACTCAATGCACCACGACCCCGAACCAGATGAACGGAGCAGGGCAGGACCGCTGAACGCAAAGCCAGACTCAATGCACCACGACCCCGAACCAGATGAACGGAGCAGGGCAGGACCGCTGAACGCAAAGCCAGACCCCGTGCACCACGACCCCGAACCAGATGAACGGAGCAGGGCAGGACCGCTGAACGCAAAGCCAGACTCAATGCACCACGACCCCGAACCAGATGAACGGAGCAGGGCAGGACCGCTGAACGCAAAGCCAGACCCCGTGCACCACGACCCCGAACCAGATGAACGGAGCAGGGCAGGACCGCTGAACTCAAAGCCAGACTCAATGCACCACGACCCCGAACCAGATGAACGGAGCAGGGCAGGACCGCTGAACTCAAAGCCAGACTCAATGCACCACGACCCCGAACCAGATGAACGGAGCAGGGCAGGACCGCTGAACGCAAAGCCAGACCCCGTGCACCACGACCCCGAACCAGATGAACGGAGCAGGGCAGGACCGCTGAACGCAAAGCCAGACTCAATGCACCACGACCCCGAACCAGATGAACGGAGCAGGGCAGGACCGCTGAACGCAAAGCCAGACTCAATGCACCACGACCCCGAACCAGATGAACGGAGCAGGGCAGGACCGCTGAACTCAAAGCCAGACTCAATGCACCACGACCCCGAACCAGATGAACGGAGCAGGGCAGGACCGCTGAACGCAAAGCCAGACTCAATGCACCACGACCCCGAACCAGATGAACGGAGCAGGGCAGGACCGCTGAACGCAAAGCCAGACCCCGTGCACCACGACCCCGAACCAGATGAACGGAGCAGGGCAGGACCGCTGAACGCAAAGCCAGACCCCGTGCACCACGACCCCGAACCAGATGAACGGAGCAGGGCAGGACCGCTGAACGCAAAGCCAGACTCAATGCACCACGACCCCGAACCAGATGAACGGAGCAGGGCAGGACCGCTGAACGCAAAGCCAGACTCAATGCACCACGACCCCGAACCAGATGAACGGAGCAGGGCAGGACCGCTGAACGCAAAGCCAGACTCAATGCACCACGACCCCGAACCAGATGAACGGAGCAGGGCAGGACCGCTGAACGCAAAGCCAGACCCCGTGCACCACGACCCCGAACCAGATGAACGGAGCAGGGCAGGACCGCTGAACTCAAAGCCAGACTCAATGCACCACGACCCCGAACCAGATGAACGGAGCAGGGCAGGACCGCTGAACGCAAAGCCAGACTCAATGCACCACGACCCCGAACCAGATGAACGGAGCAGGGCAGGACCGCTGAACGCAAAGACAATAGCTACAGAACCGCTTCCATTGTCTGCAGTAGCACCGACACATGCGGGTGGTGTGCCGTGCTGTTCATTATTCTGAACTGTGCCGGCCCCAGTGCAGTGCTTTCACATGTACATCTGTTACTTGGCATTACTGAACAGAGAAACTCTGTGCAGGAATATTAAATCGTTCGTACCGGATATAATTGAATGCACACAGCGGACTGCCAGCGCGTCATTAGCACCACGGCGCTACTGCACAGGCGACACTACTGCCGTTTCCCTGGCTGTGCACACGAGTATACAAAAACTACTACAGACAAATGCCTTGCATTCAAAAACGGCTCTCTCGTGTATGTAATCTTGAATATTATTTAGTATAATTATCGGGTTAGTGCGCCCACACTCGAGCAGTGCGTAGCGAGGCAGTCAATTCCAACTAATTAATTACTCTCACATGTGTATTACTTTATAGAATTACTTTACAAAGAAAAAAATTATATTTAAGAAATGCTAGAAAAGTTTATTTATATAAGACATTCATAAATCAATAAACAAACACACACAAACCTGGTGTTGTATTTTCGGTGCAGGTAGTTTTAAAGCGCAGTTCAAGACGGATGCGAACACGCACAGGTCTTTCTTTGCTGGATTAGAGAGCAAGTTTAAAAACTACAACAGCTTCAATAACGCCGGTGTGAGGAGACGCGGTGCACCGGCGCTATCCTCTCTGCTGAGTATGTTTAAAAGCGAGCTCAAAATGCGGCGTGTTTTCAAGCAGCATGCCGCCCGCATCCCATTGCTTACCTTTCCTTTGCGAGGTGTGTTTTTCCGGAAGGCCATTTAAGCAAGGCATCCAGATTTTCTTTAACGGGTTCTGCGTTAACTCCCTCGGTGGAGTTGCCATGGTACACAGATCTTTTTTTTTTTTTAAGTCTACCACCTAACCGTACTAAAGAAAAGCAGCGTCTCCAGCCTCTCCATTTATACCAGCGCTCCCTCCTCAAGCGAGAGGAAGAAATCACGTGAGACAGAGCGATAAAACATGCTACCGTATACCCGCTAAACAAAGAGCAGGACGCAGAGTCTCTGCACTGCGCTTACCATCCGCGTACCCGCTAAACAAAGAGCACCACGCAGCGTCTCTGCACTGCGCTTACCATCCGCGTACCCGCTAAACAAAGAGCAGGACGCAGCGTCTCTGCACTGCGCTTACCATCCGCGTACCCGCTAAACAAAGAGCAGGACGCAGCGTCTCTGCACTGCGCTTACCATCCGTGTACCCGCTAAACAAAGAGCAGGACGCAGCGTCTCTGCACTGCGCTTACCATCCGCGTACCCGCTAAACAAAGAGCAACGCAGCGTCTCTGCACTGCGCTTACCAGTACCCGCTAAACAAAGAGACGCAGCGTCTCTGCACTGTACCCGCTAAACAAAGAGCAGGACGCAGCGTCTCTGCACTGCGCTTACCATCCGTGTACCCGCTAAACAAAGAGCAGGACGCAGCGTCTCTGCACTGCGCTTACCATCCGCGTACCCGCTAAACAAAGAGCAGGACGCAGCGTCTCTGCACTGCGCTTACCATCCGCGTACCCGCTAAACAAAGAGCAGGACGCAGCGTCTCTGCACTGCGCTTACCATCCGCGTACCCGCTAAACAAAGAGCAGGACGCAGCGTCTCTGCACTGCGCTTACCATCCGCGTACCCGCTAAACAAAGAGCAGGACGCAGCGTCTCTGCACTGCGCTTACCATCCGCGTACCCGCTAAACAAAGAGCAGGACGCAGCGTCTCTGCACTGCGCTTACCATCCGCGTACCCGCTAAACAAAGAGCAGGACGCAGCGTCTCTGCACTGCGCTTACCATCCGCGTACCCGCTAAACAAAGAGCAGGACGCAGCGTCTCTGCACTGCGCTTACCATCCGCGTACCCGCTAAACAAAGAGCAGGACGCAGCGTCTCTGCACTGCGCTTACCATCCGCGTACCCGCTAAACAAAGAGCAGGACGCAGCGTCTCTGCACTGCGCTTACCATCCGCGTACCCGCTAAACAAAGAGCAGGACGCAGCGTCTCTGCACTGCGCTTACCATCCGTGTACCCGCTAAACAAAGAGCAGGACGCAGCGTCTCTGCACTGCGCTTACCATCCGCGTACCCGCTAAACAAAGAGCAGGACGCAGCGTCTCTGCACTGCGCTTACCATCCGCGTACCCGCTAAACAAAGAGCAGGACGCAGCGTCTCTGCACTGCGCTTACCATCCGTGTACCCGCTAAACAAAGAGCAGGACGCAGAGTCTCTGCACTGCGCTTACCATCCGTGTACCCGCTAAACAAAGAGCAGGACGCAGCGTCTCTGCACTGCGCTTACCATCCGCGTACCCGCTAAACAAAGAGCAGGACGCAGCGTCTCTGCACTGCGCTTACCATCCGTGTACCCGCTAAACAAAGAGCAGGACGCAGCGTCTCTGCACTGCGCTTACCATCCGTGTACCCGCTAAACAAAGAGCAGGACGCAGCGTCTCTGCACTGCGCTTACCATCCGCGTACCCGCTAAACAAAGAGCAGGACGCAGCGTCTCTGCACTGCGCTTACCATCCGTGTACCCGCTAAACAAAGAGCAGGACGCAGCGTCTCTGCACTGCGCTTACCATCCGTGTACCCGCTAAACAAAGAGCAGGACGCAGCGTCTCTGCACTGCGCTTACCATCCGTGTACCCGCTAAACAAAGAGCACGACGCAGCGTCTCTGCACTGCGCTTACCATCCGTGTACCCGCTAAACAAAGAGCAGGACGCAGCGTCTCTGCACTGCGCTTACCATCCGTGTACCCGCTAAACAAAGAGCAGGACGCAGCGTCTCTGCACTGCGCTTACCATCCGTGTACCCGCTAAACAAAGAGCAGGACGCAGCGTCTCTGCACTGCGCTTACCATCCGCGTACCCGCTAAACAAAGAGCAGGACGCAGCGTCTCTGCACTGCGCTTACCATCCGCGTACCCGCTAAACAAAGAGCAGGACGCAGCGTCTCTGCACTGCGCTTACCATCCGCGTACCCGCTAAACAAAGAGCAGGACGCAGCGTCTCTGCACTGCGCTTACCATCCGCGTACCCGCTAAACAAAGAGCAGGACGCAGCGTCTCTGCACTGCGCTTACCATCCGCGTACCCGCTAAACAAAGAGCAGGACGCAGCGTCTCTGCACTGCGCTTACCATCCGCGTACCCGCTAAACAAAGAGCAGGACGCAGCGTCTCTGCACTGCGCTTACCATCCGTGTACCCGCTAAACAAAGAGCAGGATGCAGCGTCTCTGCACTGCGCTTACCATCTGTGTACCCGCTAAACAAAGAGCAGGATGCAGCGTCTCTGCACTGCGCTTACCATCCGCGTACCCGCTAAACAAAGAGCAGGACGCAGCGTCTCTGCACTGCGCTTACCATCCGCGTACCCGCTAAACAAAGAGCAGGACGCAGCGTCTCTGCACTGCGCTTACCATCTTACCAACCTGACAAAGAATTGCAAAGAAGCATCAAACCATCTCACCAACCTGACAAAGAACTACAGAAACATCAAACCATCTCACCAACCTGACAAAGAACTACAAAGAAGCATTAAATGCGCAACACGCGTACTAGTATCTGTGTACTGCTTTGATATGATGTCGGTTATTATGCACGTATTTAATAATGATGTTGTTACATGGGCGGATTAATATTATTACTAAATACAGTACTTGGTAGATTGCTATTAATATTATCTTTAGTACAAGTTGCGTTTTGTTAAATAAAAAGCGATTAAGTTCATTATTCTTGCCCCTATATTGTACTGGTAATTAGATGTATAACAGCTGTATATAGGGCATGGTTCAGCACTTATTGTAACGCTGTTTGCACAGTGGCTATGTACCAGCACAGGAAAGCATTCACTGTGTCTCAAAGTCACAGAGAAGATTGCATTTCCCTGATATCGGTAACATGCAGAGAGACTGTGGGGTTAAAGGGATTAAGATTGCACTTTCCTGATATCGGTAACATGCACAGAGACTGTGGGGTTAAAGGGATTAAGATTGCACTTTCCTGATATCGGTAACATGCACAGAGACTGTGGGGTTAAAGGGATTAAGATTGCACTTTCCTGATATCGGTAACATGCACAGAGACTGTGGGGTTAAAGGGATTAAGATTGCACTTTCCTGATATCGGTAACATGCACAGAGACTGTGGGGTTAAAGGGATTAAGATTGCACTTTCCTGATATCGGTAACATGCACAGAGACTGTGGGGTTAAAGGGATTAAGATTGCACTTTCCTGATATCGGTAACATGCACAGAGACTGTGGGGTTAAAGGGATTAAGGGAGTTAACAAAAAACAGAATGTAGACAAAAACAACAGTTTAAGGTTTTACGGTCCCGAGAAGGGGGCTCCGCACATGCCGGCCTCGTGGGCGACGTGTGCGTCTTGCGTTTCAACCAATCAGGTCACTGCACACACTGGGAACGCACCAATCAAAAGCGCTCACGGTTCTGCCAGGAATGCGTGTTGCCTCGCGTTAGAGCGAATCAGGCGAGGGGACCAGTGAAGCGCGCCAATCAGATAGCTCAATAGAAAGCCAGGGCGGCGTGCATCTTTCCGATGCTGCTCTGCACAGTAACACGCAGCACAGAGGGTCTTAACTGAGAGCGGTGTGTGCGAGTGTTCGTAAAAACAAAAAAGATGCAAGGCTTTGCAGAGCTGTGTGCGTGCTCCACGTGTGGGAGACTCATTTAATACCGTGCTCAGTCTGTGACATGCACACTATCGTCTCTACTGACAGTGCTTTTAAATGATTTCAAGAACGGTTTTCAAAAGTTTGTTTTTAAAAACGAAATCCACTTCCTCAAACTTTCGTTAACTACAGCGAAAAGCACTTTCACACACAGAAAACCTTTTACTGGCAAAAACATTCTGTAAACAGCCCAGGAGTTAAAGCAATGTGAACACAATCCTCTAGTACGTGCTTCTGAGACAGTGCACTTTCCTAAACCTCTCTGATGCCACTAAAAACAAACTTAGGGATAAACTGAACTGATCTGCTCCCATGCAGAGCAGGTCTTTGGAAAAACAGTTTGTTTAAGGATTGCTGCATTGCTTGCAGACAGCTGCTGTGCTGTGTGTAACACTCATCCATGCCTCCAGGGGATTATTGTTCAATACTGCTTTCATGCATGGTGGGCTCCAGCCCTAACTCACCCCAGACAGGGCAGTCAGTGTGCCAGCCCTGCAGAGGACAAGCCCTGACCCCACCCCAGTCTCAGCTCGTGTAAAAATATCTGTAAAAAACTATTTGTTTGTTCTCACATATACTCAATAAATGAGTTCCTTTTTAAATTATATTACTTAATTTCACATTCTTCAGCTCGACAAACGTCATTCAGGTCTGGTGGATTTCAAGAGGAGCAAAGCGGTCACAGAAAACGCTTTGACGAATCTAAACAAACTGGACAGTCAACTATTCCCAGTTTTACTACAAACTTGATTAGCCCCAGTGTACAGGTAACCGGCTCAGGTGAGTCTTATTAAACTCACAGTAAAAGCAGGAGTGGATCAAACTGCTGTGCAATGGGAGTCTTACTGCTATCACAGGGACTGGTATTGCCCAAGTCTCATCTTCACATCTCAGATAAAAAATTTTTTTAAAAATTCCTTGCACTGAATGGATCAGTATCGCCACCATGTGGTGAAGTCTGTGTATTGCAGTTTTCGTGCAGTTTGATTTCCTGTGCGCACACACACAAGCACAGTAATAACAGTATAGTACAGATCAGTTACCACAAACACAGCATCAATTAAAACAGTGACAACTTCTTATCCATCCCACATGAGGCTGCCATGCATGCAGAGTTAAAGTGATTACTAATTTACATGCACTGATTGCTTTGTTTCCCTCCATGAACACATGTTTAGTATGGTGGCTAGTTAGAAACAAGAAACATGTCCCTTGTATGTTGCCATCACGAGACACGGGATCTCAGGATCTCAATTTCAAATTGTTATTCAAGATGAGAAAGTTTGATGAGTTTGTATTTATTAAAACCGAGTTTAATGCTTTCGATTCCTGTCCTTTGCAAGAATTAAACCTGCACTGAGAATTTTAGGACTGATGCATAATTAAAAAAAAAAAAACTATATGAACATCACTGCGAACTTTTGTCTAACATCATGTACTCAAAGCAGTAGGGCTGTAAGGTTCTCAAGCCCTGTGCTTGGTTACTGACCTGCTATGGGAAGTTCCTTTCCCTTGTAATCCCACCGTGTAACAGCAGATGGCGTGTTTGTTTCATCTTTGTTTTAACCAACTAGGTATTCCATTGCTAACAGCACAGTATTATTACACTGTGATCTGTTCTGACGACTTGTTTGCTTTCTGTCGACATAATTAACCTGCGATTCTAACCAGTGTGTTTCTGTTCTAGAATGTATAATTATCAGTTGAAGTGAAAGTGGCCAGAGGTTCGGGGCCCTGTCTGTAACACAGGGGTGTTTTTAGCTAGGGGAACGGTCTACTAAAGTGCGCTCGTGAGACTAAGAAATAAAGCGTTGTTTTTTTACCCCTGCGTCTGGTGTGGTGTTTCCAGTGCTGTATTCAATACTCTTACAATATACACTTACCATCTTTGCAATTCTGAGCTACAAGCAGAGGGTTATAGATCTTGCCAAATTAAATAAAAAAAAATGTAAAAATCAATGACTCATAATCCTGATGCAATACAAACCACAGCACCCGAATACTGTGTGTGAGAAAATAAATGTGAAATTCTAACAAGCACATCAGATCAGCTCCTTCATTGAAAACACGCATGATAGTTTATGGTTTTGGTTTTGACTGCAGTCATTTCACACGTGCAGTTACCTGCAGTGTTTACTGATCGATCCGGCCCAGTTCATCTCCGGACAAACTACTGAAACAGTGCAGACACTGTTCTGCCTCTGTGAATGATCTCTTGAGAGGCAATCTTCACTACACAGACCGGGTGCAGCGCTCATGCAAACATTAAAAGCAGGAACTGCCAGCAGTACTGATGAAACTAAACTAAGAGGCATGAGAGACAGACAGAGAGAAAGAAAGAGACACAGACAGATACAGATAGACAGATAAGCATTAAATCATCTTTTTTTATATAATTAGGGATTATATCATTTAAAAATCATGTAATAATAATAATAATATATAATATATAATAATAATAATAATAATAATAATAATAATAATAATAATAATAATAATAATGAAACTGCTTTCAGAAAAGCGCTTCAGTTGTGTAAGAAACTACATGGTAGCATGTTGACTGGGCAGGAGAATCTGTGTGCAGGACCGCGTAACATGCCTGTGACTTCACTCTCTTTGCACGTGGACTGGAAGGAAAGAGAACACTCATAGTGACCTTAAAGCTGACCTTATCTCCTTACATTATTGGCTCTGTAGGTTTTTTTAATGTGTTGCCAGCACTTGCAACATCTCCATTCTCCGTCAGCACAAGATTTATTTTGGGGCGTCTCTAAACCTAGATCGGCAGAGCCGGTGGTGCTCTCTAACACCGCGGTTTCATCCGTATACAATTCATGCAGCCCCCTCTTACTGACTGTACATGAGAGGATGGGGCGCTGATCACTCACACAGCCCCCTCTTACTGACTGTACAGGAGAGGATGGAGCGCTGATCACTCACACAGCCCCCTCTTACTGACTGTACATGAGAGGATGGGGCGCTGATCACTCACACAGCCCCCTCTTACTGACTGTACATGAGAGGATGGGGCGCTGATCACTCACACAGCCCCCTCTTACTGACTGTACAGGAGAGGATGGAGCACTGATCACTCACACAGCCCCCTCTTACTGACTGTACATGAGAGGATGGAGCGCTGATCACTCACACAGCCCCCTCTTACTGACTGTACATGAGAGGATGGGGCGCTGATCACTCACACAGCCCCCTCTTACTGACTGTACAGGAGAGGATGGAGCGCTGATCACTCACACAGCCCCCTCTTACTGACTGTACAGGAGAGGATGGGGCGCTGATCTCTCACACAGCCCCCTCTTACTGACTGTACAGGAGAGGATGGGGCGCTGATCACTCACACAGCCCCCTCTTACTGACTGTACAGGAGAGGATGGGGCGCTGATCACTCACACAGCCCCCTCTTACTGACTGTACAGGAGAGGATGGGGCGCTGATCACTCACACAGCCCCCTCTTACTGACTGTACAGGAGAGGATGGGGCTCTGATCACTCACACAGCCCCCTCTTACTGACTGTACAGGAGAGGATGGGGCGCTGATCACTCACACAGCCCCCTCTTACTGACTGTACAGGAGAGGATGGGGCGCTGATCACTCACACAGCCCCCTCTTACTGACTGTACAGGAGAGGATGGGGCGCTGATCACTCACACAGCCCCCTCTTACTGACTGTACAGGAGAGGATGGGGCGCTGATCACTCACACAGCCCCCTCTTACTGACTGTACAGGAGAGGATGGGGCGCTGATCACTCACACAGCCCCCTCTTACTGACTGTACAGGAGAGGATGGGGCGCTGATCACTCACACAGCCCCCTCTTACTGACTGTACATGAGAGGATGGGGCGCTGATCACTCACACAGCCCCCTCTTACTGACTGTACAGGAGAGGATGGGGCGCTGATCACTCACACAGCCCCCTCTTACTGACTGTACAGGAGAGGATGGGGCGCTGATCACTCACACAGCCCCCTCTTACTGACTGTACATGAGAGGATGGAGCACTGATCACTCACACAGCCCCCTCTTACTGACTGTACATGAGAGGATGGGGCTCTGATCACTCACACAGCCTCCTCTTACTGACTGTACAGGAGAGGATGGGGCGCTGATCACTCACACAGCCCCCTCTTACTGACTGTACAGGAGAGGATGGGGCGCTGATCACTCACACAGCCCCCTCTTACTGACTGTACAGGAGAGGATGGGGCGCTGATCACTCACACAGCCCCCTCTTACTGACTGTACAGGAGAGGATGGGGCGCTGATCACTCACACAGCCCCCTCTTACTGACTGTACAGGAGAGGATGGGGCTCTGATCACTCACACAGCCCCCTCTTACTGACTGTACAGGAGAGGATGGGGCATGATCACTCACACAGCCCCCTCTTACTGACTGTACAGGAGAGGATGGGGCGCTGATCACTCACACAGCCCCCTCTTACTGACTGTACAGGAGAGGATGGAGCGCTGATCACTCACACAGCCCCCTCTTACTGACTGTACAGTAGAGGATGGGGCTCTGATCACTCACACAGCCCCCTCTTACTGACTGTACAGGAGAGGATGGGGCTCTGATCACTCACACAGCCCCCTCTTACTGACTGACGAGGAGGAGCGAACCTAACTTTGCTCTTCAAGGAATGTTTTTTTATATTTATTTTTAGTGAGTCGCGCTCGGAGACAACATCGCAAGCAAGCCGCCACACAGACACTGAAAGACCTCAGCTAATCCTGATACATCAGACAGCAAGCGCTTGAGCAGCATCATTACAACAGTATGAAGGGTGTATCTCGTGCAGAGTGACCTTGCACAGGTTCTGCTGAAGTGTTTTTGACCCACTAGCATTCCAGGGAGACAGTTAGAATTGCACGGAACGCCAGCCTGTCTTATCTAACTCGGGAACCTATTCAAACTATTTTCTTTTAAGAGACACCACAGCAGAACTGATAAGAGTGATCGGGCGCTGCGCTGGCTTGTGCACACTAATAACTATATAGCACACTAGCGTTATTTGGATTCCACTTTCAATCCAGGCCCTAAACGAACAGTGTGGTCTACAGGATTCACCACATGCAGAGAAGCAACAATTAAACCACTACTGATCCCGGTGGATTTGATTTTGAGGGTCTCAATGAAACTTGAATTGACTGATTAAATGAATGATTCTCTTCACACCTCTCATGATATTGTATTGCACGCACATGCATTCCCTACACCTCTCATGATATTGTATTGCACGCACATGCATTCTCTACACCTCTCATGATATTGTATTGCACGCACATGCATTCTCTACACCTCTCATGATATTGTATTGCACGCACATGCATTCTCTACACCTCTCATGATATTGTATTGCACGCACATGCATTCTCTACACCTCTCATGATATTGTATTGCACGCACATGCATTCTCTACACCTCTCATGATATTGTATTGCACGCACATGCATTCTCTACACCTCTCATGATATTGTATTGCACGCACATGCATTCTCTTCACCTCTCATGATATTGTATTGCACGCACATGCATTCTCTTCACCTCTCATGATATTGTATTGCACGCACATGCATTCTCTTCACCTCTCATGATATTGTATTGCACGCACATGCATTCTCTTCACCTCTCATGATATTGTATTGCATGCACATGCATGTTTCACTTGCACTCTAAATCTTTCACAAAGAGTCCAATTCATTTGGTACAATATGACTACAGCGTGTATAGTGGAAACATGCCTCTGTAACACTGTCGCCGTTCATATTCCCTTCTGGCCAATGCGTAAGCTGTACAGTCCGACTTCCAGGTAATCTCTACCAGGAAGGTACAGTACTAATGCAGTTTACCTTGCTCCCATTAAAATCAATGTGTTTTCAATGCGCACACTTCAACTCAGTGCTGGGTAACGCTGCAGCAGTGTTTCGATGCGCACACTTCATCTCAGTGCTGGGTAACGCTGCAGCAGTGTTTCAGTGCGCACACTTCATCTCAGTGCTGGGTAACGCTGCAGCAGTGTTTCAGTGCGCACACTTCATCTCAGTGCTGGGTAACGCTGCAGCAGTGTTTCAATGCGCACACTTCATCTCAGTGCTGGGTAACGCTGCAGCAGTGTTTCAATGTGCACACTTCATCTCAGTGCTGGGTAACGCTGCAGCAGTGTTTCAATGTGCACACTTCATCTCAGTGCTGGGTAACGCTGCAGCAGTGTTTCAATGTGCACACTTCATCTCAGTGCTGGGTAACGCTGCAGCAGTGTTTCAATGTGCACACTTCATCTCAGTGCTGGGTAACGCTGCAGCAGTGTTTCAATGCGCACACTTCATCTCAGTGCTGGGTAACGCTGCAGCAGTGTTTCAGTGCGCACACTTCATCTCAGTGCTGGGTAACGCTGCAGCAGTGTTTCAATGTGACACTTCATCTCAGTGCTGGGTAACGCTGCAGCAGTGTTTCAATGTGACACTTCATCTCAGTGCTGGGTAACGCTGCAGCAGTGTTTCAGTGCGCACACTTCATCTCAGTGCTGGGTAACGCTGCAGCAGTGTTTCAGTGCGCACACTTCATCTCAGTGCTGGGTAACGCTGCAGCAGTGTTTCAATGTGACACTTCATCTCAGTGCTGGGTAACGCTGCAGCAGTGTTTCAATGTGACACTTCATCTCAGTGCTGGGTAACGCTGCAGCAGTGTTTCAATGTGACACTTCATCTCAGTGCTGGGTAACGCTGCAGCAGTGTTTCAGTGCGCACACTTCATCTCAGTGCTGGGTAACGCTGCAGCAGTGTTTCAGTGCGCACACTTCATCTCAGTGCTGGGTAACGCTGCAGCAGTGTTTCGATGCGCACACTTCATCTCAGTGCTGGGTAACGCTGCAGCAGTGTTTCAATGTGACACTTCATGCTAGCGGTTCTTTGACTCAGATTTCATGACTGAGAGTGTATTGCAGGGGTATATGGCTGATGCTGTGTTAAAAATCAAAGCTGAAAGTGGCACCGATCAGGGGAGCTGTATGAGGATTGTTGTTCGGTCCCAGAACCAGCGAGAATGTTTGCAAGCAGCACAAGAATACTCTTTATTATCACAGCCCGGTGCTGAAACATTCAGGGCTGCTCACTGGCTTCAGCTGGTCTGCTATTGTCAAAAGAGGAGACAACTTTATCAAGGCTGTGTTGTAAATATTCAAGGCATGTCAGTGCATGCAGACACCACCCTAAGCCATAACTATGAAGAGCTGAACCCAGACACATTACAAAGCACTGGAAGACATGTTGAAAAACACTACTACTAACAAGAAGAAGAAGAAGAAGAAGAAGAAGAAGAAGAAGAAAGGTAACATGGATATTTCTAAGGTTTGCTCTGACACACCTCCACAGCAATGCGGTTAGGAAGTGGTTAATTTGTGTGCATGGTAACCGTTCTCTGTGTCAGCAGGAGGTCTGGCACACAGTATAAATATCATTTATCTTATCATTTAATAACCTTTCACCTGCTTCTGCGCACTGAGAACTTAAAGGCACAGTGTCCGAGACAGCTACAAATAGCACACCTGTGTATTTACTATGGCATACAGGTATTTAAGAAGGTTGTTACATTACATAATAACCCCAAGAAAATACTAGCTTTAGAGACCCCCCCGCCTCAGAACAAACATGTCCCTTCTTAGTTTTCTCATCAGCTGCAGTATGTTTTCAGAGTCACTCAGAGCCTCTCTGCATGGACAGCCTGTCCTCTGGTTTCCTTTCCCAGCTCTCTGCAGGGTACTCTGGTAAGGTAGTCAGCTGACTGCAGCTAGCACTTTGAGAACAATTCAGGAAAGCAACTCATTAAAGAGGCAAAGTGCTGCTTTAGCGATTATGGGCAAGAGCTCCGGGGGCTATATCATACAGGGCTTGATCAGCCGCAGTCTACAGACTTATCAAACTCATTGTAAAACCAGGAACGGATCAAACTGCAATGCAATGGGAGTCCTATTGCCATCCCTGTGGTGTTTGCAATTTGCTGGAAGCCTTGGCCTGTGTTTTCCTATATTGCACAGCAGTGATGGCAAAAAGACTCCCATTGCACAGCAGTTAGATCCATTCCTGGTTTTACTATGAGTTTATTATGACACACCGGAGCTTGTTACCTAGACACTAGGGCTAATCAAGCTTGTTGTAACAGTGGGTTACCTAATAACACATTGATCACACCCGCATTCGCAGACACTGGATTCACCTCTTGCTGGTCCGAGGTTCCAGCATGCGTGATGACGTCATCCTCCCACACCTGCAGCTCGGCGTGCTGGAAACCAACGAGGGAACTAACGATGTTCCGCTAGCTATAATTACTGTACGTTACTCAAAACCGACCTCAGGCAGCTAAAGGAAGGTACTTTGCAGAAAGAACCTATTGGACAGTGTAGCCTTATTTCAGCAATATACTGATGACACCGGACAGCACGCCAGGACCGGTATATATTTATTATTATGTACCTTGCAATCTGCATGAACAAACAACAGGGATACCTGTGACACCAGTTATTATAATTAATTACAGGCGTGCTTGTGTGAGCTTCATGTGATGCACACAAACAAATCTATATTTTACATCACTCAGCTGCGCTGCCTATGATCTGGATGACACGTTTTCCAAGTTTTAAAACTATAATTATGCTCCATAAATCTGACGAATAACATTTAAAACACACACACACACACCTTGAGTATACCACATTGCTGTACGATTAGGCTAGACCGTGCAATTAGATGTATAAAATCTCGAATATGTGGCGTTTCAGCGTAATAAATTCAGAAATTATCCCCGATGCATGTGGCGTTGTTTTTGCATCACCACCGATTTACGGAAGTGTTGACCCAAACAATCACACCGTGTGCAACACGGAAACATCAACACAGATACTGCACGCCTTGTGCAAATTAAAAAATCGGCACTAAAAATAGAAATTAGCACACAACGTGCGATCTTAAAACGCCTTCAAGCATAGGAACACATCCATATCAGCACCGGAGGATATTTAAAAAACAATCACACACACACACAC
Source organism: Polyodon spathula (assembly GCF_017654505.1). NCBI lineage: Eukaryota > Metazoa > Chordata > Actinopteri > Acipenseriformes > Polyodontidae > Polyodon > Polyodon spathula. The sequence goes on along the minus strand of NC_054556.1, from coordinate 895,451 downwards.
ACGACCCTTTCAATCCCGGTCAATTCAGTTACAAAACACAAACAGCTCTGCCGCCCCCCTCTTCCACACCCTTGCACACTCACGGGCCTGAAGGACAGCAATGTTTCCGTGTGCGGCGGCGCTGCTCCCCTCAGCCGCTGCTGCCAATGTGCTGCTTCGCTGCTATTCTCGCAGTGTGGAGTAAACTCTGTGGCTGTCTGCATCAAAGTGTCTACGTGACTCCCAGTTGTTTACTCCGGCGCTGTGCCGTGTAACAGCACCACACCACTGCACTCAGACGCCTCTCGTGTAATTCATTGCCCCGGCTTTAACACAATCATATAAAACAATGGAAGCGTGTGGAGCGTCGCCACTTACCCGTCTGGTCCAGGTTCTGTGTGTTTTTGGACCGGCTGGAGCCCCTCATTTCGTGACGTTGTCTTTCTTTCTGAGGGACTCGCCCAGGGGTTGGATGTGTTTGCGCTGAGCAGCACAGACTCGCTGCCTCAGTGAGCCACTGAGACGGATGCGTTTGAAGTCACTTCTATATTATTCTGTACAGCAGCCACGCTGAATGAGGGGCCACACGTGACGTCCACTCAAATATATTTTCATGCGCCCATGGGCCATATCGACTATGACAATGACATGCCATTAGAATATTCTTTCTTTCTCTTTTTCTTTCACTCGGGTTTCTTTCTTTCTTTCTTTCTTCTTTCTTTTCTCTAAATACTGTACATCTGTAAAAATCTGTCTTCATGGAGATAAACAAAATGCGATCCACGTCCCCAGGTAAATCTGTGTATATCAGCTCTATTTATTTATCTGTAGCTAAGCCCTGTAAACACGTCCCGCTGACATAAGGTCCCCCATTCAATTTGTTTAATCAGTATTGTACTCACTGTATTGCTAATGGTTAACACAAGTCACAATATAATTTTGCAAGGAAGTTGACGGCTTGATTCGTTGTCCACCTGTGGATTGTGAGCGCAACCCTGCTATTCGTTACATGGTCAGCACTATGCAGGATTGGATTGTCAATACTGCGGGGCTACAGGAAACTCAATAACACCAGTGAGGTAGCAGTTACTGCTAGTATGGATAGAGTGTGGTCCAGTGGTTAAAGTCCAGCGCTTGTAACCAGAAGGTCACTAGTTCAAATCCGACCTCTGCCTGAGCAAGTCACTTCACCTCTGTGTGCTTCGTCCTGTGGATGTTAAATTGAGGTTGTGTTGGAAGTGACTCTGCATATAATGCACAGTTCACAGCCTATGCTGTGGGATGGTGGTCCACTATGTAAGGTGCTAGATATTGTATATCCAGTAACACAGTGCTGTAGTTTAACTTTAGCAGCTGGGTCTGCATTTTCTTTTCAAAGATGGCAATAAGAGCCCTACAGTCTGGCTCTGGTAGCACACTGTATTTTCTTTGGGGGTGACTGTGACTCGTCAGTGCGAACAGAGCTGGAGCGGGAAACAGTGCAAATGCAATGCTACAACCACACTGAAACCCAGGGCATGCGTCACAAATTATATAAGGGACTGGAAGCTCTAGTTTGGATTGCCATAGGCTGTTCTTGCAAAGTGTGTCCAGTTATTGCAAAATTGCAAGCTTCCCCTTACATTAAAACCAGCGGTCAGAAATACATTCAGCCTAAACACACATCTACTTTTCAAGTGTTTTCCTGCAGTTGACTTGTACAGCAGTTTCTTACAGTTTCCCTTAAGAATATGTGATTGATTCATAAAGTTACTTCTAAAAACAGAATGCAGGGGGAGTGGGATGAGAGGGAGAGGGGGGGGTCGCTGTTGAGGGAAGGTTAATAAGTTTGACCCAGAACTCTGCATTGACCTGAATCAACCTTCTTTCACTGAACCAGCAGACTCTCTTTCCTCTGGGAATGAACCCTCTCACACTGATCTGTAGTTCAAATACCAGGATTGACAACCCACGCTATGAAAATACTGAGAGACACTGTATTCTGGATTCAATCTGGCAGTGAGGTCCAAAGGGAGGGAGTTTGAGAACTAGAAGCAGGTTTATAATCATCAAGTTAATTACCAAGAGACCAGCACTGACAGACCTCAAAGTACAAGCTGATTTAAGGAGTAAGTAAGTAACTCACTCAGACAGGCAGGTTCAGAGCCACGAACAGCTTCGTAAGAGAACAGCAGTGTCTTGAAGTCAATGCCCCGCTTCCTTTGAAAAGGTCAACATTACTTCTCATTCAGACAGATTCGATATGTGATAGGTAGGAATGCTAGGGTTAAATCACAACTCATTCCTCAAAGTACAAAAACACAACGAGGAACATGTCACGTGACACCCCGGCCCTCCCCCAACCCCCTACGTGCCTGCCTTCCATACAGCCCTGTCCCTCCCTACACCTGTGAGAGATTTCAGTTTAGTGACTTGGACCAATGCCCACAGGGAGGGCAAGACTGAGACCACCTAAATTAGTTTCACACGACCAAAGCAAAGCCAAATTCAAACCCAAGACAGAAAAGTGAAAGGCCATTGACGATGCTGACCGCCCCACCTAGCTGCCTGTCTGATACATTTTGTTTTGAAGCACGCTTCAAGGACCCTGCCTCCGAGCGCCGGCTCCACAGCTCCAGCTGAACAACACTTGACCTGGCTGGGCCTCTTTTACTCTGCAAGCATCCACCGGGCATCGTTCTCACTTCCAGACCTCCCTCTGCAGGAGATCCAGTCGCTCAGGGCAGAGCAGACACCCGCGGAGCCACTTCATTGAGACCCAGATACAGAGCAGAGAGTGACAAGCCTGGATCCCAGCCCAGCAAGCCATCCCATTCCTGGGGTCAGGAGGCTCCACCCTTCTTCATCTCCATTCTTTTATGAGTATTGGAAGGGTTCTCTGCAGTAAAGCCTCACCTGTCCAGCCAGCAGGCAATCACAAACACCACCACCACTACAGCTAACCCAGTGGAAAGTGAAGACAGTTTCGCAGACTGGAACAACACAGATGCATTGTGGGTTTTGTTTTTTTTTTTGCTTCCTGCTTCCTACCACCCAGCCCACTTCATTAAACAGCTGCTATTCAATACAACACCACTAGTGGGTAGCAGGACATTAGAACACCACTGCTGGGCAACAGGGCAGTAGAACAACACGCGAGGGTGGATACCTGGTGCAATTCTGATCAGTTAAGGTTCTCAGCTCTGTACACATTTTATCTTGCTACTAAAATTATTTGCCAATGACAAAAGCTTTTCTTCCTGCTGAAATCTGTGTCACGTCTCTGAAGTCTTTCACACCTGCACATAGAGCTGCGAATTAGTCTGCCTCTTCTTAAGAAGAACTGGACCCTGCATTTTGAAACTGGAGCATGCTTAAGGAAAAACCTGTACTGCCACAATGCCAGAAGTGGAGCACAAACTCTGAACGCTTTCAAGGGTTAGACGCATTGTTACACACATCATATTTCTGAAGTGCTCACGTGGCTGCAGTGTGATGACAAATCTGTTCATTAACCTCTTGGACATATCTCTGAAAGTACGCTCCTGTGTTAGTCTGAAGGGATTAGGGTCCCCCTCTAACCTGGGATTGACAGCATCTTTCTGTGGAACCATTTCAAAATCACCTGTCCACGAGCTGAAGGCAGCAGGGGTAATCTCTCCCCCCGTAGAGGGATTGCTGAATGGTAGTGGAGTGTGCTGGGAAGACGTTTGCTACCCTGAGACAACGCCCAATAATCAGCTTCACTGAGAGCAGAAACTGCTAACCAAGCAGCACCTACATCTTTTCAAAGGGTGCACTTCGTGTTGGGCTGGCCTGTAGGATCCCAGCTGAAAACAAAGAAGATCCAGCAAAGACATTGAATCTTTGTTCAATGTGTTTCAACACATAGGTACGTTATTAACTAAGCATATATAAAATTATTTACAATGCTATATACTTGATTTAATTTAAATTCACATGTATAATAATATCCCATTCATATTTTCTTTATTACAATACAAAAAACAATAAAAATCATTGATTTAAGTTTTTCAGCAATAACAAGACATCTTTTAAAATGAACACCACATGCAACAGTACAGACACTACAATAAAATCATCACTGTATAGGGAATACTAAACAGACTACAGAAGAAAGATCTAGGAGAGGCTTGTGAATCCACAGGGTCAATCAAAACCACACCCAATCGAAGTGCAGAGAAACAAACCCACCGGACGGCAGCCCCCATCGAAGTTACCCTGAAACCAGGACTAGCGGTGACTCCATCTTGCAGTGACGGAGTCAAAGATCGACCTTTAATCCCACTCAGAGTCCTCTTCGGACTCGCTCCTCTCATCCTCTCCTGCAATTAAAGTAAAGAACAAGTTTGCCGATCTCTTTGCCTCCTTGGAGCCCAATCACAGTGTATTCTCATGGTTCATTTGCAAGACCTAAAAGGAACAAAAAACATCTCAGCACCCCCATTATCTGGGCTAACCTACCATTAAGTGAGAGAAGTGGGGAAGCAGCTCCTGGGGTTTGTGTGGATCGCTGTTCTCCAGAGTCCAAGAAAAGCAACGATCATTCTAAAGCAAAGCAACAGTTTCTTCCCTTGGCCTGGTAAATCATCCGGGTCACACAATAACCCTCACCTGACTTAGTGCCCAATTTCTGTGGGGCGCTCAATCCCAACAATCCAGTAATCTATCCATGCTGCACTAACGAGACTACAGGTTCAACTAGAGCAGGGGGGACCAACCCCGGTCCTGGAGAGCCACAATACTGCAGGCTTTCTGGACAACCCTGGTCCTGGAGAGCCACAATACTGCAGGCTTTCTGGACAACCCCGGTCCTGGACAGCCACAATACTGCAGGCTTTCTGGGCATCTTTAAATCCTCAATCTTTTTAGTGTTGACCAAATAAGAAAACAAACAGGTTGAGTTAAGTAAATGAGAAGTCTGGTGTGTTGAAGCAGAAGACCCTGCGGCTCTCCAGGAGCAGGGCTGGCAGTGTTAGCAGAATGACCCCACAGTGCCTCTGCTACCTGAAGAGTGGATCGCCCAGTGCCTCCTGTTCATTGCCTCTGAGAGCCAGCACGATGCCCCCTGGTTCGGGAGCCACAGGGGGGGGCGCAGCCCACATTCTCTACACTGGGGACCTGCAGATGAGAATCACACGAGCCGCAGAATCTTACTGCTGCAATCTCACTTCACTTCTCCATTGCACACAAACAGCCACACCTCCTCTTGGGTTCAACAGCTCTCCTTACAGAAAGAAGGCTGCTTTGTTTTTTCTGGCTAGGTATTCAGTCTTTGTGAACATGAGAACGCACTCGAGAAATGAAACTGGAAGAGTCTCAAAACGGCATTATTGTGTTTGTTAATTTGATTATGATTCAACAGAATGCAATGATGGAATGTTCATGTCTTCCTGTTTGCAAACTCATGGAGACATTGCGATGAATTTATTAAAGCTGCAAAACACTATTTTAATGCTATGCACTATTCAAGCAGCCAGCCAGTCAAGTTAAAAATCAAACTAAACTCCCTTTTAGACTGATGAATGACTGCAGCAAGGCATACTGCATGCAAGGACTAATTACACACACCAATATATAAGTTTAGTTGAATTGAATTAAAATTATACTGTGGCCTTGAAATGGAGTTTGACATCCCTGTGCAAGAGTTTGTGTGGCACTGGGAAAGTTGAGATTGTAAGCTTTTGTCTACTCTACACGGCATCTTGCAAAATTACACGAAGACGCCTATCCCGGGTGACCAGTTACTGCAGACTAACCCATAACCCCCGATATACGAAAACAAACAGTAAGAAACCTTCACAGTAATAAATCTGCTTATACATACATTTACGAGCCTTAATTTCAAATCACCACCTTCACCTGCAGGGCAGTGTCTGCACAATACTGAAACCCAGCACGCACTCCATTGTGCCAGCGTGGTGCAGATTCCAGGGCACGTTGCATTAGCGGGTTTGGATGAGCGTCTGCTGCACTGTTGGCACAATATTGGCCACTAGATGTCGCTGTTTAAATACTGAACGTGGCCAAAACTCAATGTTACTTGAGCTTCTCACATTAAAGTACTGTAGTTTGAAATTACATAACATGTAGTTATTAAAACCTTATAAAAGAATCAGACAATTACTGAATTAGTGCATTGCCTTGTTTCAAATTAGCCTGACTAATTGAACCAAGGTACTCGCGTACAGGGATGGGGAAAAAAGACTCCTATTGCACAACAGTTTCACCCATTCCAAGTTTTACTACAAGCTTGAATAGCCACAGTGTATAGCTAGCAAGCTCAGGTGTGTCTTACTAAACTAACAGTAAAACCAGGAATGGATCAGACTGCTATGTAAAGGGGATTCTTACTTTCATTTCTGAAGTACCTGGCTGGAACAAGGCCCATGGACATGGACTGAAAAGGCACCAGTAAGGACCACTTCTACAAATCAAACCACTTCTATAAACCAAATCACTAACCCAAACCAGCAGACAGCACTCACCGATTTCAGCAGGATGCCTTGTCTGATCTCCTGGAACAAGGACAGCCTCTTCTCCGCCTCTTCCCTGGCCGGCTGTCTCTTCCCTATGTGAAGCCGCGCTGTCAGAGGTGCAGGGGCCACAGAGCTGTATGAAGCAGGAGGAGGGGGAGGGTGTGGTGGCGTGGGGGGTGAAGAGCTGTGTGGAGTGGGAGGAGGGTGAGGTGGCAGGAGAGCCACAGAGCTGTGTGAAGCAGGAGGAGGGGGAGGGTGTGGTGGCACAGGGGCCGCAGAGCTGTGTGAAGCAGGGAGGGGGAGGGTGTGGTGGCGCAGGGGGTGCAGAGCTGTGTGAAGCAGGAGGAGGGGGAGGGTGTGGTGGCACAGGGGGTGCAGAGCTGTGTGGAGTGGGAGGAGGGTGAGGTGGCAGGAGAGCCACAGAGCTGTGTGAAGCAGGAGGAGGGGGAGGGTGTGGTGGCGTGGGGGGTGAAGAGCTGTGTGGAGTGGGAGGAGGGTGAGGTGGCAGGAGAGCCACAGAGCTGTGTGAAGCAGGAGGAGGGGGAGGGTGTGGTGGCACAGGGGCCGCAGAGCTGTGTGAAGCAGGGAGGGGGAGGGTGTGGTGGCGCAGGGGGTGCAGAGCTGTGTGAAGCAGGAGGAGGGGGAGGGTGTGGTGGCACAGGGGCCACAGAGCTGTGTGCCGTGGGAGGAGGGGGAGGGTGTCTGTGGCAGGGGAGCCACAGAGCTGTGTGCAGTGGGAGGAGAGAGCCCATTAGCGACAGCTACCAATCTATTAGTAAAATTAAACACACACACACACGCGCGCCCTTCAAAACACGGTATTTATCATATAAAATCAAGCGAATTCCATTCAATTAGTAATTATAGCTAACAACAACAACAACAATAATAATAATAATAATAATAATAATAATAATAATACCCGGTTCTGTACACCTACAGAAATGTAATTTAGAAGTCGCCACCCTGATTAATGGACCGTCCGCTTTTAAAATGAACCAGCAGAGTGATCGTGCGCTGTACAGATTTGAATATCTTGCTCGCAAAATTTGAATAATGAAATGATTATGCAAAATCAGCTAACACGCAGACAGTTTATAAGAAAGAAAGAGCATGGATTCAAGGACAACAAAAACAATTAGCTAAGACGCAGCGCCCAGATACAGGCTGCAGTTGTGTATATGTGTGCGTGCGTGTACATATCAACAAAAACAATTAGGCTTAAGACGCATCGCCCAGATACGGCTGCAGTTGTGTATACACTGCGAATGTTTGCGTGTCCGTGTGTAAGAACTACATGTTTCAGTGCATCAAAAATAGCTCCGGGATATGGATATATATATATATATATATATATATATATATATATATATATATATATATAGCACTGTGTTTACTTTTCTTTCTACACTGATGAAGGGCTTTTGTCCGAATGAAATACATTATTTTTAAACAAACAGCTGTTTTCCTTGTCACTCATCACCAGAAACACTACATGAAGAAGAACAGGAACCGAGAAACGAAATTATTAATGACTTGTCTTCTTCATTATATACATTGGAGGGGAATTTTATAAAACTAGAACCAACCGGCTGAAGCATTGCTGTGAACGGCCTTTTGTACACAGCAAAGCAGAGTGCTTCTCAGTTTGACGTGACTGACACGGAACAGGACTTCATTGAAGACAGGATGAACGCTTTGAAAATGCGTCCCTGTGATGCTTGCTTTGCGTGCGCTTGATTTTATTACAGCGTCTGATTCTGGCTTCAATAACAGATTTGAACGTGTCAGCTTCCCCTTCCTCTACAAAGTTCAGTGCCACCCAACACTCCTACAAAAATAAGAGAGGTAGCAAAGGAGGAGTGAAATGCATATGATAAGAGTCAAGCTTCACAGACAGACTAACTGCAAACACACGACTGCTTGCACAGTATTCATACTGGGAGGTGATGGGAGGGGTACTTATATCTCCAGGAAGGTGTGGAAGTAGGGGTGAGGTGCAGGGTATTCATACTGGGAGGTGATTGGAGGGGGAGGTACTCATGTCTCCAGGAAGGTGTGGAAGTAGGGGTGAGGTGCAGGGTATTCATACTGGGAGGTGATTGGAGGGGGAGGTACTCATGTCTCCAGGAAGGTGTGGAAGTAGGGGTGAGGTGCAGGGTATTCATACTGGGAGGTGATTGGAGGGGGAGGTACTCATGTCTCCAGGAAGGTGTGGAAGTAGGGGTGAGGTGCAGGGTATTCATACTGGGAGGTGATTGGAGGGGGAGGTACTCATGTCTCCAGGAAGGTGTGGAAGTAGGGGTGAGGTGCAGGGTATTCATACTGGGAGGTGATTGGAGGGGGAGGTACTCATGTCTCCAGGAAGGTGTGGAAGTAGGGGTGAGGTGCAGGGTATTCATACTGGGAGGTGATTGGAGGGGGAGGTACTCATGTCTCCAGGAAGGTGTGGAAGTAGGGGTGAGGTGCAGGGTATTCATACTGGGAGGTGATTGGAGGGGGAGGTACTCATGTCTCCAGGAAGGTGTGGAAGTAGGGGTGAGGTGCAGGGTATTCATACTGGGAGGTGATTGGAGGGGGAGGTACTCATGTCTCCAGGAAGGTGTGGAAGTAGGGGTGAGGTGCAGGGTATTCATACTGGGAGGTGATTGGAGGGGGGGGTACTCATGTCTCCAGGAAGGTGTGGAAGTAGGGGTGAGGTGCAGGGTATTCATACTGGGAGGTGATTGGAGGGGGGGGTACTCATGTCTCCAGGAAGGTGTGGAAGTAGGGGTGAGGTGCAGGGTATTCATACTGGGAGGTGATTGGAGGGGGGGGTACTCATGTCTCCAGGAAGGTGTGGAAGTAGGGGTGAGGTGCAGGGTATTCATACATCCAGGAAGGTGTGGAAGTAGGGGTGAGGTGCAGGGTATTCTGGGAGGTGATTGGAGGGGGGGGTACTCATGTCTCCAGGAAGGTGTGGAAGTAGGGGTGGGGTGCAGGGTATTCATACTGGGAGGTGATTGGAGGGGGAGGTACTCATGTCTCCAGGAAGGTGTGGAAGTAGGGGTGAGGTGCAGGGTATTCATACTGGGAGGTGATTGGAGGGGGAGGTACTCATGTCTCCAGGAAGGTGTGGAAGTAGGGGTGAGGTGCAGGGTATTCATACTGGGAGGTGATTGGAGGGGGAGGTACTCATGTCTCCAGGAAGGTGTGGAAGTAGGGGTGAGGTGCAGGGTATTCATACTGGGAGGTGATTGGAGGGGGAGGTACTCATGTCTCCAGGAAGGTGTGGAAGTAGGGGTGAGGTGCAGGGTATTCATACTGGGAGGTGATTGGAGGGGGAGGTACTCATGTCTCCAGGAAGGTGTGGAAGTAGGGGTGAGGTGCAGGGTATTCATACTGGGAGGTGATTGGAGGGGGAGGTACTCATGTCTCCAGGAAGGTGTGGAAGTAGGGGTGAGGTGCAGGGTATTCATACTGGGAGGTGATTGGAGGGGGGGGTACTCATGTCTCCAGGAAGGTGTGGAAGTAGGGGTGGGGTGCAGGGTATTCATACTGGGAGGTGATTGGAGGGGGGGGTACTCATGTCTCCAGGAAGGTGTGGAAGTAGGGGTGGGGTGCAGGGTATTCATACTGGGAGGTGATTGGAGGGGGAGGTACTCATGTCTCCAGGAAGGTGTGGAAGTAGGGGTGAGGTGCAGGGTATTCATACTGGGAGGTGATTGGAGGGGGAGGTACTCATGTCTCCAGGAAGGTGTGGAAGTAGGGGGTAGGTACAGGGCACATACACAGTGTAATACAGCACAGTGTGATACAGCAAAGTGAAAGCACAGTGTAATACACAGTGTGATACAGCACAGTGTATACAGCACAGTGTGCAGCACAGTGTAATACAGCACAGTGAAAGCACAGCACAGTGTAATACACCACAGTGAGGTGATACAGCACAGTGTAATACAGCACAGTGAAATACAGCACAGTGTAATACAGCACAGTGTGATACAGCACAGTGTAATACAGCACAGTGAAAGCACAGCACAGTGTAATACAGCACAGTGAAAGCACAGCACAGTGTAATACAGCACAGTGAAAATACAGCACAGTGATTCGGACACTGCATTTAAGTCGTGTCACACTAATGTCGCATTGTCATCTGAGGTGCTTGGTCCAGTAAAATAGCACGCACAGGTTATATGTTCAGTGAATAAGGTTGTGTGCCACACCTCAACACGTGTATACAGCACAGTGAAAGCACAGCACAGTGTAATACAGCACAGTGAAAGCACAGCACAGTGTAATACACCACAGTGTGATACAGCACAGTGTGATACAGCACAGTGTGATACAGCACAGTGTAATACAGCACAGTGTAAGCACAGCACAGTGTGATACAGCACAGTGTAATACAGCACAGTAATAAGCACAGCAGTGTGATACAGCACAGTGTGATACAGCGCAGTGTAATACAGCACATGTGTCAACAGCACAGTAAAAGTGTGATGAAACATAGGTAAGCATTGTAAAGAATAGCAAGGTATGATAAAGCATATTAATAAACATGACAAGCCAGTTTAAATGCAGAGTGCAACCATGGGGAAAACATGACAAAAGTGCAAAAATACCACGCAAAAAAAGTGCTAGACTTTTATGAGCGAAAAGCAAGTGGAAGTGATCTGGCTGGACTATGGAAAGCATGTTGGTGCTTCAGTTCAGCAGCAGAAACACGGCTATCTGAACACGAGGCATCAAAACAAAGCCACTCCAGGATATGGCAGGTGTGATCAGATAAGGTTGCTATTATCAATACACTCATTTGAATGCTGTGTCCCAAGCGCATTCATTTCCCTGGAGGGTGCTTGCTGAAGTAAAAGGACTGTCCATTTCTAGTTATTTTCTTGAATAAGGTTGTGTGCCACACATCAACTTTGGAATCCTGTTTTTATATAGAGGAAAATAAAACAGATGCGTGACACTGACACTACTGCCTTATCAAACATGATGTAGCAACACCATCAAAGCACAACAAACACAAAAAAAAGAGAACGTTTGAGATTCAAGCTTCTTCAGGGGGAGTGAGAAAGACGACTAACTGGAGCAGCTCTTAGAAACAGCACAGCAATGTGGAATGCAGCAAAGCATGGTACAGCATAGAGAAGCATTGTAAAGCACAGAGAGGTCTGGTAAAGCATAGGGAAGCATTGTAAAGCACAGAGAAGTCTGGTAAAGCACAGGGAAGCATTGTAAAACACAGAGAGGTCTGGTAAAGCATAGGGAAGCATTGTAAAGCACAGAGGGGTCTGGTAAAGCACAGGGAAGCATTGTAAAACACAGAGAGGTCTGGTAAAGCATAGGGAAGCATTGTAAAGCACAGAGAGGTCTGGTAAATTACATGGAGTATTTTAAAGTACAGAGAGCTCTGGTAAAGCATAGGGAAGCATTGTAAAGCACAGAGAGGTCTGGTAAATTACATGGAAGTATTTTAAAGCACAGAGAGCTCTGGTAAAGCATAGGGAAGCATTGTAAAGCACATAGAGGTCTGGTAAAGCATAGGGAAACATTGTAAAGCACAGAGAGATCTGGTAAAGTACATGGAAGTATTTTAAAGCACAGAGAGCTCTGGTAAAGCATAGCGAAACATAGTAAAACACAAAGATGGATGGTAAAGCATAGGGAAGCATTGTAAAGCACAGAGAGGTCTGGTAAAGTACATGGAGTATTTTAAAGTACAGAGAGGTCTGGTAAAGTACATGGAGTATTTTAAAGCACAGAGGGGTCTGGTAAAGCATAGGGAAGCATTGTAAAACAGAGAGAGGTCTGGTAAAGCATAGGGAAGCATTGTAAAACAGAGAGAGGTCTGGTAAAGCATAGGGAAGCATTGTAAAGCACAGAGAGGTCTGGTATAGCATAGGCATCATTGTAAATCAAAAGTATGGCAAAGCTTATTAAAAAAAACAACATAGCAAACCACGGTAAACTAAATGCACAGTATAACCATACAGAAATCAAAAAACGTAGATAAGGGTAAAGTCCATGATGTTATCTAACTGCCCAGATCACAGAGACACTCAAAACCAACCCACGAGACATCTGGCTCCAATCAGCACAGCATTTTCCCTCAAGGAGATCAGCTGGGAGAAGACTCTGGACTCCTGGAGTGTGGATCCCGCAGTACCGCTATTCTTAGTGGCTCGCTCTTCCTCCATTTCTGAGGCTCAGGATGTGAATCCCAAGAACGCTGCTCTGAACCGCCCCAGTGGAGGTGCTTCCACACTGATACAAATTACACACCCACTTCCTGACCTCAGGGAATGAGCTCCTGGCTGGCAGCACTGAAGGGAGTTAGCAATTACACACCCACTTCCTGACCTCAGAGAATGAGCTCCTGGCTGGCAGCACTGAAGGGAGATAGCAATTACACACCCACTTCCTGACCTCAGAGAATGAGCTCCTGGCTGGCAGCACTGAAGGGAGTTAGCAATTACACACCCACTTCCTGACCTCAGAGAATGAGCTCCTGGCTGGCAGCACTGAAGGGAGTTAGCAATTACACACCCACTTCCTGACCTCAGAGAATGAGCTCCTGGCTGGCAGCACTGAAGGGAGTTAGCAATTACACACCCACTTCCTGACCTCAGAGAATGAGCTCCTGGCTGGCAGCACTGAAGGGAGATAGCAATTACACACCCACTTCCTGACCTCAGAGAATGAGCTCCTGGCTGGCAGCACTGAAGGGAGTTAGCAATTACACACCCACTTCCTGACCTCAGAGAATGAGCTCCTGGCTGGCAGCACTGAAGGGAGTTAGCAATTACACACCCACTTCCTGACCTCAGAGAATGAGCTCCTGGCTGGCAGCACTGAAGGGAGTTAGCAATTACACACCCACTTCCTGACCTCAGAGAATGAGCTCCTGGCTGGCAGCACTGAAGGGAGTTAGCAATTACACACCCACTTCCTGACCTCAGAGAATGAGCTCCTGGCTGGCAGCACTGAAGGGAGTTAGCAATTACACACCCACTTCCTGACCTCAGAGAATGAGCTCCTGGCTGGCAGCACTGAAGGGAGTTAGCAATTACACACCCACTTCCTGACCTCAGAGAATGAGCTCCTGGCTGGCAGCACTGAAGGGAGTTAGCAATTACACACCCACTTCCTGACCTCAGAGAATGAGCTCCTGGCTGGCAGCACTGAAGGGAGTTAGCAATTACACACCCACTTCCTGACCTCAGAGAATGAGCTCCTGGCTGGCAGCACTGAAGGGAGTTAGCAATTACACACCCACTTCCTGACCTCAGAGAATGAGCTCCTGGCTGGGAGCACTGAAGGGAGTTAGCAATTACACACCCACTTCCTGACCTCAGAGAATGAGCTCCTGGCTGGCAGCACTGAAGGGAGTTAGCAATTACACACCCACTTCCTGACCTCAGAGAATGAGCTCCTGGCTGGCAGCACTGAAGGGAGTTAGCAATTACACACCCACTTCCTGACCTCAGAGAATGAGCTCCTGGCTGGCAGCACTGAAGGGAGTTAGCAATTACACACCCACTTCCTGACCTCAGAGAATGAGCTCCTGGCTGGTAGCACTGAAGGGAGTTAGCAATTACACACCCACTTCCTGACCTCAGAGAATGAGCTCCTGGCTGGCAGCACTGAAGGGAGTTAGCAATTACACACCCACTTCCTGACCTCAGAGAATGAGCTCCTGGCTGGCAGCACTGAAGGGAGTTAGCAATTACACACCCACTTCCTGACCTCAGAGAATGAGCTCCTGGCTGGCAGCACTGAAGGGAGTTAGCAATTACACACCCACTTCCTGACCTCAGAGAATGAGCTCCTGGCTGGCAGCACTGAAGGGAGTTAGCAATTACACACCCACTTCCTGACCCAGAGAATGAGCTCCTGGCTGGGAGCACAGTTAGACTTCCTGACCTCAGAGAAGCTCCTGGCTGGCAGCACTGAAGGGAGTTAGCAATTACACACCCACTTCCTGACCTCAGAGAATGAGCTCCTGGCTGGCAGCACTGAAGGGAGTTAGCAATTACACACCCACTTCCTGACCTCAGAGAATGAGCTCCTGGCTGGCAGCACTGAAGGGAGTTAGCAATTACACACCCACTTCCTGACCTCAGAGAATGAGCTCCTGGCTGGCAGCACTGAAGGGAGTTAGCAATTACACACCCACTTCCTGACCTCAGAGAATGAGCTCCTGGCTGGCAGCACTGAAGGGAGTTAGCAATTACACACCCACTTCCTGACCTCAGAGAATGAGCTCCTGGCTGGCAGCACTGAAGGGAGTTAGCAATTACACACCCACTTCCTGACCTCAGAGAATGAGCTCCTGGCTGGCAGCACTGAAGGGAGTTAGCAATTACACACCCACTTCCTGACCTCAGAGAATGAGCTCCTGGCTGGCAGCACTGAAGGGAGTTAGCAATTACACACCCACTTCCTGACCTCAGAGAATGAGCTCCTGGCTGGCAGCACTGAAGGGAGTTAGCAATTACACACCCACTTCCTGACCTCAGAGAATGAGCTCCTGGCTGGCAGCACTGAAGGGAGTTAGCAATTACACACCCACTTCCTGACCTCAGAGAATGAGCTCCTGGCTGGCAGCACTGAAGGGAGTTAGCAATTACACACCCACTTCCTGACCTCAGAGAATGAGCTCCTGGCTGGCAGCACTGAAGGGAGTTAGCAATTACACACCCACTTCCTGACCTCAGAGAATGAGCTCCTGGCTGGCAGCACTGAAGGGAGTTAGCAATTACACACCCACTTCCTGACCTCAGAGAATGAGCTCCTGGCTGGCAGCACTGAAGGGAGTTAGCAATTACACACCCACTTCCTGACCTCAGAGAATGAGCTCCTGGCTGGCAGCACTGAAGGGAGTTAGCAATTACACACCCACTTCCTGACCTCAGAGAATGAGCTCCTGGCTGGCAGCACTGAAGGGAGTTAGCAATTACACACCCACTTCCTGACCTCAGAGAATGAGCTCCTGGCTGGCAGCACTGAAGGGAGTTAGCAATTACACACCCACTTCCTGACCTCAGAGAATGAGCTCCTGGCTGGCAGCACTGAAGGGAGTTAGCAATTACACACCCACTTCCTGACCTCAGAGAATGAGCTCCTGGCTGGCAGCACTGAAGGGAGTTAGCAATTACACACCCACTTCCTGACCTCAGAGAATGAGCTCCTGGCTGGCAGCACTGAAGGGAGTTAGCAATTACACACCCACTTCCTGACCTCAGAGAATGAGCTCCTGGCTGGCAGCACTGAAGGGAGTTAGCAATTACACACCCACTTCCTGACCTCAGAGAATGAGCTCCTGGCTGGCAGCACTGAAGGGAGTTAGCAATTACACACCCACTTCCTGACCTCAGAGAATGAGCTCCTGGCTGGCAGCACTGAAGGGAGTTAGCAATTACACACCCACTTCCTGACCTCAGAGAATGAGCTCCTGGCTGGCAGCACTGAAGGGAGTTAGCAATTACACACCCACTTCCTGACCTCAGAGAATGAGCTCCTGGCTGGCAGCACTGAAGGGAGTTAGCAATTACACACCCACTTCCTGACCTCAGAGAATGAGCTCCTGGCTGGCAGCACTGAAGGGAGTTAGCAATTACACACCCACTTCCTGACCTCAGAGAATGAGCTCCTGGCTGGCAGCACTGAAGGGAGTTAGCAATTACACACCCACTTCCTGACCTCAGAGAATGAGCTCCTGGCTGGCAGCACTGAAGGGAGTTAGCAATTACACACCCACTTCCTGACCTCAGAGAATGAGCTCCTGGCTGGCAGCACTGAAGGGAGTTAGCAATTACACACCCACTTCCTGACCTCAGAGAATGAGCTCCTGGCTGGCAGCACTGAAGGGAGTTAGCAATTACACACCCACTTCCTGACCTCAGAGAATGAGCTCCTGGCTGGCAGCACTGAAGGGAGTTAGCAATTACACACCCACTTCCTGACCTCAGAGAATGAGCTCCTGGCTGGCAGCACTGAAGGGAGTTAGCAATTACACACCCACTTCCTGACCTCAGAGAATGAGCTCCTGGCTGGCAGCACTGAAGGGAGTTAGCAATTACACACCCACTTCCTGACCTCAGAGAATGAGCTCCTGGCTGGCAGCACTGAAGGGAGTTAGCAATTACACACCCACTTCCTGACCTCAGAGAATGAGCTCCTGGCTGGCAGCACTGAAGGGAGTTAGCAATTACACACCCACTTCCTGACCTCAGAGAATGAGCTCCTGGCTGGCAGCACTGAAGGGAGTTAGCAATTACACACCCACTTCCTGACCTCAGAGAATGAGCTCCTGGCTGGTAGCACTGAAGGGAGTTAGCAATTACACACCCACTTCCTGACCTCAGAGAATGAGCTCCTGGCTGGCAGCACTGAAGGGAGTTAGCAATTACACACCCACTTCCTGACCTCAGAGAATGAGCTCCTGGCTGGCAGCACTGAAGGGAGATAGCAATTACACACCCACTTCCTGACCTCAGGGAATGAGCTCCTGGCTGGCAGCACTGAAGGGAGTTAGCAATTACACACCCACTTCCTGACCTCAGAGAATGAGCTCCTGGCTGGCAGCACTGAAGGGAGTTAGCAATTACACACCCACTTCCTGACCTCAGAGAATGAGCTCCTGGCTGGCAGCACTGAAGGGAGATAGCAAGCTACTGGCGATCTCCTACTTCATCCAGGACATTTAAACAAGCAATAGGGCCCAATAAGAAATGCTAACAGAAATTTAACTCAAATTCAGTGACGTGCCTTTAACTCTTTCTCTGTGTCTTCAATGAAAACTCGATGACAAACATTTAGACTGGAGAAGCGTCTATCTGAAGACATTGAAAAGACTTCTAGTCGAAATCTTTGTCATTTAATTTATTTAGTTTATTTTAGTATTTCTAAATTAACTGAATTCCTGCTGTTGACAGTTTTTTTTTAAAGCTCTTTTTGATTAATTAAAATAAATTTAGAGCAGGAGTCCCCAAATTTACACTAAATCTAAGAGCTATGCCTTTACTATAGTTTGCCATACTTTGCCAGGAGGCTTGGTGGACCAGTGGAGAAAGGGGCTCCTGGTTACCAGGCAGCAAAGCAATTGTTACCCAGGCTCCTTCCAGGTTCAATCCCAGCTCAGCCACTGACTCACTTCCTGTGTGACCCTGAGCAAGTCACTGAACCTCCTTGTGCTCTGTCCTTTGAAGGGATGACTTCCTGTAAAACTGGCAGCACTGAAGGTCCTATTGTAAGTGACTCTGCAGCAGCAGCTGCAATTGATGCACCTCAGAGTTCACCCCCTCGCTGCTTTGGATAAAAGCGTCTGCTAAAAACCTATTAATAATAATACTGTTTTTGCCATGTTCGTGAACCTGGAATGGATCAAGCCTCTGTGCAACTCCTAGGGTTCTGGATGGGGAGCTGATATCAGAGAGGGAGTTTATATTACTGGAAACATGAAAAGAAAAATGCACAATAACAAGACATCAAAAAGAGAACTATCATTTTATATATATTTTACTTTTTTGTAAAAGGAGTTAGAAAACAACAACAACAACAAGCAATTACACACCCCCTTCCACCTCACACACTGGCACACACACACACGCACACACACACACACGCACACACGTCACACACACACACACACACACACACACTAAATCTAAGAGCTATGCCTTTACTATAGTTTGCCATACTTTGCCAGGAGGCTTGGTGGACCAGTGGAGAAAGGGGCTTGTTACCAGGAGCTTCCAGGTTCAATCCCAGCTCAGCCACTGACTCCCCATGTGTGAGGGTGGGGGGGGGGGGGGGGGGGGGTGGAAACATGAAAAGAAAAATGCTTCACTGGCTGTTGCACACTGTGGGCACGCCCCCCCTGCCCCCTGCTGCTTTCTTTCGCCGCTTGTTGAGCAGCGGGTTGCTGGAGGTGTCCAGGTCCTTGATCTTGACCTGATCGTAGTCGACGCGCATCGTGGCCAAAGCATTGGTCATCTCCTCCTGAAAGCACAGAACAGGACAGTTCCTTACCACAAGACAGAGGGACAGGGACAGAGCCCAACAACACACAGTTTGGATTGAGTGCTGTTGTGTTGGTAAATGTGGTACAAAATGAGATATAGGATTCAAACCCACATGGGTTGAGGGTTCATCGCCTGGCTGTTTGGACAAGACGATACACCCCGTGGTTGACCATGGGGTAATTGAGTACAGGTTTGGGTAAATGAAGAACAGTCTCCTGCCCCTCTCCCCACTCACCTTGACCTCGTCCCACATCTCCTTGTCCTCCTGCAGGACCCTCGTTGTGTGCAGGGGCGTCGGCGGCACCACCATTGACTGCTGCAATGAAAGCGTTCACAATGAGGTCAGGCGTCCACCCAGCCACTGGGAGGCACGAGGGTTACAGCACTCTTTGATTCAAGGCTATTTTTTGTTCCATGCAAATGATACAAAACTGAGGAACAGACAGCTTCAGATGGCTTAAAAAGCCAGTGGATAGCAGTACCTGAGTTGTTTGGTTTTAGTTTTGTAAAAATCAGCAGCTGTTTTTCATCCTTGTAAAATGCTGTAGGAGTTATTTAAAGGCTGGAGGACACTCTTTGGAAATGATGCCCAAGGTGTCTAAATGAAAGGGGAAGGCTGGGCAGCCTGGTGATCGCTGCACTGGAGGAGTGTCCCACAGTATTCTCCCTGTGCTTTTCCCATGTTGGCACTATGCATGCGTCGTGGTTTACCCTGGTTTGCCATGTTTATCAATATGCTTTACAATACTACGCTGCTCTCAGCAACGCTTTCACTGTGATTTATTACACTGTGCTATTACTGTGGGAAACTTTTATAAGGGAGAGTCTGTGCAGCACACAACACTGCCCGATATACCTGCTCATAAAAAAAGAAATCACTCAAAAAAGGACAAAAGCAGTGCAAGCTAGCGAACCAATAACCTCACTTTGATCCAGGGGTGGTTCATGAACTGTGAGATTGTCATTCTCTCGCTGGGGTCTGTCTTCAACAACTGGTGAATCAGCTGCTTCGCTGCAGAGTCAAAGGGAGACGTGAAGGAGGTTAACAGGGTACAATAAAGTGAAGAGGCTTTTAAATACTGAGACGTGAATGCATCTGAGTATAGGACTGTGTTACAGGCATGTCTTATACTGATAGGTGAATGCATCTGA